>NW_020649082.1:1615736-1616805 GCF_003573695.1 Papaver somniferum
TGTGTAGACTTTTTTGAGTTAACATATAAAATTAATCATTTTTATGAACTCTTTCTTTTTGTGTTAGCTTTGTCTTTCTGTTTGATTCAAGATAGATGAAATTTGTTAGGATTTGGATTAGTTCTGCATGGTCTTTCATCCTTCTTCTATTGTGAAATTTGACTTCCTTCATATTTTCTTGAAGCAACGTACATAGAAATGTAATTTTTACTAGACGTATTGCCTTGGACCATATTAATTGTAATAACAATACATTTTTCAAACTTTTTCTGTTAAAGATGAGGTTATCTAGTTTACAATTTAGTCTAAGAAATCAATTTCCGACTTATAACGAAGGGTGTAGACTTTTTTGAGTTAACGTATATTAAATTCAACGTTTTTATGATCTCTTTCTTATTGTGCTGGCTTTGTCTTTCTATTTGATTCAAGATAGATGGAATTTGTTAGGATTTGGATTAGTTCTGCATGGTCTTTCATCCTTCTTCTATTGTGAAATTTGACTTCCTTCATATTTTCTTGAATTAACGTACATAGAAATGTAATTTTTACTAGACGTATTGCCTTGGAACATATTAATTGTAATTACAATACATTTTTCAAACTTTTTCTGTTAAAGATGAGTTTATCTAGTTTACAATTTAGTCTCTGAAATCAATTTCCGACTTATAACGAAGTGTGCAGACTTTTTTGAGTTAACGTATATTAAATTCAACATTTTTATGAACTCTTTCTCTTTGTGTTGGCTTTGTCTTTCTATTTGATTCAAGATAGATGAAATTTGTTAGGATTTGAATTAGTTCTGCATGGTATTTCATCCTTCTTCTATTGTGAAATATGACTTGCTTCATATTTTCTTGAATCAACGTACATAGAAATGCAATTTTTATTAGACGTATTGACTTAGAACATATTAATTGTAATTACATTACATTTCTCAAACTTTTTCTGTTAAGGATGAGTTTATCTAGTTTACAATTTAGTCTCAGAAATCAATTTCCGACTTATAACGAAATGTGTAGACTTTTTTGAGTTAACGTATATTAAATTCAACGTTTTTATGATCTCTTTC
>NW_020649082.1:1616815-1617288 GCF_003573695.1 Papaver somniferum
TATTGCCTTAGAACATATTAATTGTAATTACATTACATTTCTCAAACTTTTTCTGTTAAAGATGAGTTTATCTGGTTTACAATTTTGTCTCAGAAATCAATTTCTGACTTAAAACGAAATGTGTAGGCTTTTTTGAGTTAACGTATATAAAATTAAACATTTTTATGAACTCTTTCTTTTTGTGCTGGATTTGTCTTTCTATTTGATTAATGATAGATGAAATTTGTTAGGATTTGGATTAGCTCTGCATGGTCTTTCATCCTTCTTCTATTGTGAAATATGACTTGCTTCATATTTTCTTATATCAACGCACATAGAAATGCAATTTTTACTAGACGTATTGTCTTAGAACATATTAATTGTAATTAAAATACATTTTGCAATCTTTTTCTGTTAAGGATGAGTTTATCTAGTTTACAATTTAGTCTCAGAAATCAATTTCCGACTTATAACGAAATGTGTAGACTTTTTTG
>NW_020649082.1:1617298-1621809 GCF_003573695.1 Papaver somniferum
ATTTCTCAAACTTTTTCTGTTAAGGATGAGTTTATCTAGTTTACAATTTAGTCTCAGAAATCAATTTCCGACTTATAACGAAATGTGTAGACTTTTTTGAGTTAACGTATATTAAATTCAACGTTTTTATGATCTCTTTCCTATTGTGCTGGCTTTGTCTTTCTATTTGATTCAAGATAGATGAAATTTATTAGGATTTGGATTAGTTCTGCACTGTCTTTCATCCTTCTTCTATTGTGAAATTTTACTTCCTTCATATTTTCTTGAATCAACGTACATAGAAATGTAATTTTTACTAAACGTATTGCCTTGGAACATATTAATTGTAATTACAATACATTTTTCAAACTTTTTCTGTTAAGGATGAGTTTATCTAGTTTACAATTTAGTCTCAGAAATCAATTTCCGACTTATAACGAAATGTGTAGACTTTTTTGAGTTAACGTATATTAAATTCAACGTTTTTATGATCTCTTTCTTATTGTGCTGGATTTGTATTTCTATTTGATTCAAGATAGATGAAATTTGTTATGATTTGGATTAGTTCTGCATGGTCTTTCATCCTTCTTCTATTGTGAAATTTGACTTCCTTCATATTTTCTTGAATCAACGTACATAGAAATGTAATTTTTACTAGACGTATTGCCTTGGAACATATTAATTGTAATTACAATACATTTTTCAAACTTTTTCTCTTAAGGATGAGTTTATCTAGTTTACAATTTAGTCTCAGAAATCAATTTCTGACTTATAACGAAGTGTGTAGACTTTTTTGAGTTAACGTATATTAAATTCAACATTTTTATGGACTCTTTCTCTTTGTGTTGGCTTTGTCTTTCTATTTGATTCAAGATAGATGAAATTTGTTAGGATTTGGATTAGTTCTGCATGGTCTTTCATCCTTCTTCTATTGTGAAATTTGATTTCCCTTCATATTTTCTTGAAGCAACGTACATAGAAATGTAATTTTTACTAGACGTATTTCCTTGGACCATATTAATTGTAATTACAATAAATTTTTCAAACTTTTTCTGTTAAAGATGAGGTTATCTAGTTTACAATTTAGTCTCAGAAATCAATTTCCGACTTATAACAAAGTGTGTAGACTTTTTTGAGTTAACGTATATTAAATTCAACGTTTTTATGATCTCTTTCTTATTGTGCTGGATTTGTCTTTCTATTTGATTCAAGATAGATGAAATTTGTTAGGATTTGGATTAGTTATGCATGGTATTTCATCCTTCTTCTATTGTGAAATATGACTTGCTTCATTTTTTCTTGAATCAACGTACATAGAAATGCAATTTTTACTAGACGTATTGCCTTAGAACATATTAATTGTAATTACATTACATTTCTCAAACTTTTTCTGTTAAAGATGAGTTTATCTAGTTTACAATTTTGTCTCAGAAATCAATTTCTGACTTATAACGAAATGTGTAGACTTTTTTTAGTTAACGTATATTAAATCCAACATTTTTATGAACTCTTTCTCTTTGTGTTGGCTTTGTTTTTCTTTTTGATGAAATTTTTTAGGATTTGGATTAGTTATGCATGGTATTTCATCCTTCATCTATTGTGAAATATGACTTGCTTCATTTTTTCTTGAATCAACGTACATAGAAATGCAATTTTTACTAGACGTATCGCCTTAGAACATTTAATTGTAATTACATTACATTTCTCAAACTTTTTCTGTTAAAGATGAGGTTATCTAGTTTACAATTTAGTCTCAGAAATCAATTTCCGACTTATAACAAAGTGTGTAGACTTTTTTGAGTTAACGTATATTAAATTCAACGTTTTTATGATCTCTTTCTTATTGTGCTGGATTTGTCTTTCTATTTGATTCAAGATAGATGAAATTTGTTAGGATTTGGATTAGTTATGCATGGTATTTCATCCTTCTTCTATTGTGAAATATGACTTGCTTCATTTTTTCTTGAATCAACGTACATAGAAATGCAATTTTTACTAGACGTATTGCCTTAGAACATATTAATTGTAATTACATTACATTTCTCAAACTTTTTCTGTTAAAGATGAGTTTATCTATTTTACAATTTAGTCTCAGAATTCAATTTCTGACTTATTACGAAGTGTGTAGACTTTTTTGAGTTAACGTATATTAAATTCAACATTTTTATGAACTCTTTCTCTTTGTGTTGGCTTTGTCTTTCTATTTGATTCAAGATAGATGAAATTTGTTAGTATTTGGATTAGTTCTGCATGGTATTTCATCCTTCTTCTATTGTGAAATATGACTTGCTTCATATTTTCTTGAATCAACGTACATAGAAATGCAATTTTTACTAAACGTATTGCCTTAGAACATATTAATTGTAATTACATTACATTTCTCAAACTTTTTCTGTTAAAGATGAGTTTATCTAATTTACAATTTTGTCTCAGAAATCAATTTCTGACTTATAACGAAATGTGTAGACTTTTTTTAGTTAACGTATATTAAATCCAACATTTTTATGAACTCTTTCTCTTTGTGTTGGCTTTGTTTTTCTTTTTGATTCAAGATAGATGAAATTTTTTAGGATTTGGATTAGTTCTGCATGGTATTTCATCCTTCGTCTATTGTGAAATTTTACTTGCTTCATATTTTCTTGAATCAACGTACATAGAAATGCAATTTTTACTAGACGTATTGCCTTAAAACATATTAATTGTAATTACATTACATTTCTCAAAAAATTTTAAGTAAAGATGAGTTTATCTAGTTCACAATTTTGTTTCAGAAATCAATTTCTGACTTATAACGAAATGTGTAGACTTTTTTGAGTTAATGTATATAAAATTAAACATTTTTATGAACTCTTTCTTTTTGTGTTGCTTTATCTTTGTATTTGATTCAAGATAGATGGAATTTGTTAGGATTTGGATTAGTTCTGCATGGTCTTTCATGCTTCTTCTATTGTGAAATTTGACTTGCTTCATATTTTCTTATATCAGCGTACATAAAAATGCAATTTTTACTAGACGTATTGCCTTAGAACATATTAATTGTAATTACAATACATTTTTCAATCTTTTTCTGTTAAGGATGAGTTTATCTAGTTTACAATTTAGTCTCAGAAATCAATTTCTGACTTATAACGAAGTGTGTAGACTTTTTTGAGTTAACGTATATTAAATTCAACATTTTTATGATCTCTTTCTTTTTGTGCTGGCTTTGTCTTTCTATTTGATTCAAGATGGATGAAATTTCTTAGGATTTGGATTAGTTCTGCATGGTCTTTCATCCTTCTTCTATTGTGAAATTTGATTTCCTTCATATTTTCTTGAAGCAACGTACATAGAAATGTAATTTTTACAAGACATATTTCCTTGGAACATATTAATTGTAATTACAATACATTTTTCAAACTTTTTCTGTTAAAGATGAGTTTATCTAGTTTACAATTTAGTCTCTGAAATCAATTTCCGACTTATAACGAAGTGTGCAGACTTATTTGAGTTAACGTATATTAAATTCAACATTTTTATGAACTCTTTCTCTTTGTGTTGGCTTTGTATTTCTATTTGATTCAAGATAGATGAAATTTGTTAGGATTTGGATTAGTTCTGCATGGTATTTCATCCTTCTTCTATTGTGAAATATGACTTGCTTCATATTTTCTTAAATCAACGTACATAGAAATGCAATTTTTACTAGACGTATTGCCTTAGAACATATTAATTGTAATTACATTAAATTTCTCAAACTTTTTCTGTTAAGGATGAGTTTATCTAGTTTACAATTTAGTCTCAGAAATCAATTTCCGACTTATAACGAAATGTGTAGACTTTTTTGAGTTAACGTATATTAAATTCAACGTTTTTATGATCTCTTTCTTATTTTGCTGGCTTTGTCTTTCTATTTTATTCAAGATAGATGAAATTTATTAGGATTTGGATTAGTTCTGCATGGTCTTTCATCCTTCTTCTATTGTGAAATTTGACTTCCTTCATATTTTCTTGAATCAACGTACATAGAAATGTAATTTTTACTAGACGTATTGTCTTGGAACATATTAATTGTAATTACAATAAATTTTTCAAACTTTTTCTGTTAAGGATGAGTTTATCTATTTTACAATTTAGTCTCAGAATTCAATTTCTGACTTATTACGAAGTGTGTAGACTTTTTTGAGTTAACGTATATTAAATTCAACATTTTTATGAACTCTTTCTCTTTGTGTTGGCTTTGTCTTTCTATTTGATTCAAGATAGATGAAATTTGTTAGTATTTGGATTAGTTCTGCATGGTATTTCATCCTTCTTCTATTGTGAAATATGACTTGCTTCATATTTTCTTGAATCAACGTACATAGAAATGCAATTTTTACTAAACGTATTGCCTTAGAACATATTAATTGTAATTACATTACATTTCTCAAACTTTTTCTGTTAAAGATGAGTTTATCTAATTTACAATTTTGTCTCAGAAATCAATTTCTGACTTATAACGAAATGTGTAGACTTTTTTTAGTTAACGTATATTAAATCCAACATTTTTA
>NW_020649082.1:1621996-1702681 GCF_003573695.1 Papaver somniferum
CTTTTTTGAGTTAACATATATTAAATTCAACATTTTTATGATCTCTTTCTTTTTGTGCTGGCTTTGTCTTTCTTTTTGATTCAAGATAGATGGAATTTGTTAGGATTTGGATTAGTTCTGCATGGTCTTTCATCCTTCTTCTATTGTGAAATTTGATTTCCTTCATAGTTTCTTGAAGCAACGTACATAGAAATGTAATTTTTACTAGACGTATTGCCTTGGACCATATTAATTGTAATTACAATACATTTTTCAAACTTTTTCTGTTAAAGATGAGGTTATCTAGTTTACAATTTAGTCTTAGAAATCAATTTCCGACTTATAACGAAGTGTGTAGACTTTTTTGAGTTAACGTATATTAAATTCAACGTTTTTATGATCTCTTTCTTATAGTGCTGGCTTTGTCTTTCTATTTGATTCAAGATAGATGAAATTTGTTAGGATTTGGATTAGTTCTGCATGGTCTTTCATCCTTCTTCTATTGTGAAATTTGACTTCCTTCATATTTTCTTGAATCAACGTACATAGAAATGTAATTTTTACCAGACGTATTGCCTTGGAACATATTAATTGTAATTACAATACATTTTTCAAACTTTTTCTGTTAAAGATAAGTTTATCTAGTTTACAATTTAGTCTCTGAAATCAATTTCCGACTTATAACGAAGTGTGCAGACTTTTTTGAGTTAACGTATATTAAATTCAACATTTTTATGAACTCTTTCTCTTTGTGTTGGCTTTTTCTTTCTATTTGATTCAAGATAGATGAAACTTGTTAGGATTTGGATTAGTTCTGCATGGTATTTCATCCTTCTTCTATTGTGAAATATGACGTACTTCATATTTTCTTGAATCAACGTACATAGAAATGCAATTTTTACTAGACGTATTGCCTTAGAACATATTAATTGTAATTACATTACATTTCTCAAAATTTCTGTTAAGGATGAGTTTATCTAGTTTACAATTTAGTCTCAGAAATCAATTTCCGACTTATAACGAAATGTGTAGACTTTTTTGAGTTAACGTATATTAAATTCAACGTTTTTATGATCTCTTTCTTATTGTGCTGGCTTTGTCTTTCAATTTGATTCAAGATAGATGAAATTTGTTAGGATTTGGATTAGTTCTGCATGGTCTTTCATCCTTCTTCTATTGTGAAATTTGACTTCTTCATATTTTCTTGAATCAACGTACATAGAAATGTAATTTTTACTAGACGTATTGCCTTGGAACATATTAATTGTAATTACAATACATTTTTCAAACTTTTTCTGTTAAGGATGAGTTTATCTAGTTTACAATATAGTCTCAGAAATCAATTTCTGACTTATAACGAAGTGTGTAGACTTTTTTGAGTTAACGTATATTAAATTCAACATTTTTATGAACTCTTTCTCTTTGTGTTGGCTTTGTCTTTCTATTTGATTCAAGATAGATGAAATTTGTTAGTATTTGGATTAGTTCTGCATGGTATTTCATCCTTCTTCTATTGTGAAATATGACTTGCTTCATATTTTCTTGAATCAACGTACATAAAAATGCAATTTTTACTAGACGTATTGCCTTAGAACATATTAATTGTAATTACATTACATTTCTCAAACTTTTTCTGTTAAAGATGAGTTTATCTAGTTTACAATTTTGTCTCAGAAATCAATTTCTGACTTATAACGAAATGTGTAGAATTTTTTTAGTTAACGTATATTAAATCCAACATTTTTATGAACTCTTTCTCTTTGTGTTGGCTTTATCTTTCTATTTGATTCAAGATAGATGGAATTTGTTAGGATTTGGATTAGTTCTGCATGGTCTTTCATCCTTCTTCTATTGTGAAATTTGACTTGCTTCATATTTTCTTATATCAACGTACATAGAAATGCAATTTTTACTAGACGTATTGCCTTAGAACATATTAATTGTAATTACAATACATTTTTCAATCTTTTTCTGTTAAGGATGAGTTTATCTAGTTTACAATTTAGTCTCAGAAATCAATTTCTGACTTATAAAGAAGTGTGTAGACTTTTTTGAGTTAACGTATATTAAATTCAACATTTTTATGATCTCTTTCTTTTTGTGCTGGCTTTGTCTTTCTTTTTGATTCAAGATAGATGAAATTTCTTAGGATTTGGATTAGTTCTGCATGGTCTTTCATCCTTCTTCTATTGTGAAATTTGATTTCCTTCATAGTTTTTGAAGCAACGTACATAGAAATGTAATTTATACTAGACGTATTGCCTTGGACCATATTAATTGTAATTACAATTCATTTTTCAAACTTTTTCTGTTAAAGATGAGGTTACCTAGTTTACAATTTAGTCTCAGAAATCAATTTCCGACTTATAACGAAGTGTGTAGACTTTTTTGAGTTAACGTATATTAAATTCAACGTTTTTATGATCTCTTTCTTATTGTGCTGGCTTTGTCTTTCTATTTGATCCAAGATAGATGAAATTTGTTAGGATTTGGATTAGTTCTGCATGGTCTTTCATCCTTCTTCTATTGTGAAATTTGACTTCCTTCATATTTTCTTGAATCAACGTACATAGAAATGTAATTTTTACTAGCTGTATTGCCTTGGAACATATTAATTCTAATTACAATACATTTTTCAAACTTTTTCTGTTAAAGATGAGTTTATGTAGTTTACAATTTAGTCTCTGAAATCAATTTCCGACTTATAACGAAGTGTGCAAGCTTTTTTGAGTTAACGTATATTAAATTCAACATTTTTATGAACTCTTTCTCTTTGTGTTGGATTTGTCTTTCTATTTGAATCAAGATAGATGAAATTTGTTAGGATTTGGATTAGTTCTGCATGGTATTTCATCCTTCTTCTGTTGTGAAATATGACTTGCTTCATATTTTCTTGAATCAACGTACATAGAAATGCAATTTTTACTAGAGTATTGCCTTAGAACATATTAATTGTAATTACATTACATTTCTCAAACTTTTTCTGTTAAAGATGAGTTTATCTAGTTTACAATTTTTTCTCAGAAATCAATTTCTGACTTATAACGAAATGTGTAGACTTTTTTTAGTTCACGTATATTAAATCCAACATTTTTATGAACTCTTTCTCTTTGTGTTGGCTTTGTCTTTCTATTTTATTCAAGATAGATAAAATTTTTTAGGATTTGGATTAGTTCTGCATGGTATTTCATCCTTCGTCTATTGTGAAATTTGACTTGCTTCATATTTTCTTCAATCAACGTACATAGAAATGCAATTTTTACTAGACGTATTGCCTTAGAACATAATAATTGTAATTACATTACATTTCTCAAACTTTTTTAAGTAAAGATGAGTTTATCTAATTTACAATTTTGTCTCAGAAATCAATTTCTGACTTATAACGAAATGTGTAGACTTTTTTGAGTTAACGTATATAAAATTAAACATTTTTACGAACTCTTTCTTTTTTTGTTGGCTTTATCTTTCTATTTGATTCAAGATAGATGTAATTTGTTAGGATTTGGATTAGTTCTGCTTGGTCTTTCATCCTTCTTCTATTGTGAAATTTGACTTGCTTCATATTTCCTTATATCAACGTACATAGAAATGCAATTTTTACTAGACGTATTTCCTTAGAACATATTAATTGTAATTACAATACATTTTTCAATCTTTTTCGGTTAAGGATGAGTTTATCTACTTTACAATTTAGTTTCAGATATCAATTTCCGACTTATAACGAAATGTGTAGACTTTTTTGAGTTAACGTATATAAAATTAAACATTTTTATGAACTCTTTCTTTTTGTGTTGGCTTTGTCTTTCTATTTGATTCAAGATAGATGGAATTTGTTAGGATTTGGATTAGTTCTGCATGGTCTTTCATCCTTCTTCTATTGTGAAATTTGACTTGCTTCATATTTTCTTATATCAACGTACATAAAAAATGCAATTTTTACTAGACGTATTGCCTTAGAACATATTAATTGTCATTATAATACATTTTTCAAACTTTTTCTGTTAAGGATGAGTTTATCTAGTTTACAATTTAGTCTCAGAAATCAATTTCCGACTTATAACGAAATGTGTAAACTTTTTTGAGTTAATGTATAATAAATTCAACATTTTTATGATCTCTATCTTTTTGTGCTGGATTTGTCTTTCTATTTGATTCAAGATAGATGAAATTTGTTAGGATTTGGATTAGTTCTGCATGGTCTTTAATCCTTCTTCTATTGTGAAATTTGACTTCCTTCATATTTTCTTGAATCAACGTACATAGAAATGCAATTTTTTACTAGACGTTTTGCCTTAGAACATATTAATTGTAATTACAATACATTTTTTCAAACTTTTTCTGTTAAAGATGAGTTTATCTGGTTTACAATTTTGTCTCAGAAATCAATTTCCGACTTATAATGAAATGTGTAGACTTTTTTGAGTTAACGTATATTAAATTCAACATTTTTATGATCTCTTTCTTTTTGTGCTGGCTTTGTCTTTCTATTTGATTCAAGATAGATGAAATTTGTTAGGATTTGGATTAGTTTTGCATGGTCTTTCATCCTTCTTCTATTGTGAAGTATGACTTGCTTCATATTTTCGTGAATCAACGTACATAGAAATGCAATTTTTACTAGACGTTTTGCCTTAGAACATATTAATTGTAATTACACTACATTTTTTCAAACTTTTTCTGTTAAAGATGAGTTTATCTGGTTTACAATTTTGTCTCAGAAATCAATTTCCGACTTATAATGAAATGTGTAGACTTTTTTGAGTTAACGTATATTAAATTCAACATTTTTATGATCTCTTTCTTTTTGTGCTGGCTTTGTCTTTCTATTTGATTCAAGATAGATGAAATTTGTTAGGATTTGGATTAGTTCTGCATGGTCTTTCATCCTTCTTCTATTGTGAAATTTGACTTCCTTCATATTTTCTTGAATCAACGTACATAGAAATGCAATTTTTACTAGATGTTTTGCCTTAGAACATATTAATTGTAATTACAATACATTTTTTCAAACTTTTTCTGTTAAAGATGAGTTTATCTAGTTTACAATTTTGTCTCAGAAATCAATTTCCGACTTATAACGAAATGTGTAGACTTTTTTGAGTTAACGTATATTAAATTCAACATTTTTATGATCTCTTTCTTTTTGTGCTGGCTTTGTCTTTCTATTTGATTCAAGATAGATGAAATTTGTTAGGATTTGGATTAGTTCTGCTTGGTCTTTCATCCTTCTTCTATTGTGAAATATGACTTGCTTCATATTTTCGTGAATCAACGTACATAGAAATGCAATTTTTACTAGGCGTTTTGCCTTAGAACATATTAATTGTAATTACAATACATTTTTTGAAACTTTTTCTGTTAAAGATGAGTTTATCTGGTTTACAATTTTGTCTCAGAAATCAATTTCCGACTTATAACGAAATGTGTAGACTTTTTTGAGTTAACGTATGTTAAATTCAACATGTTTATGATCTCTTTCTTTTTGTGCTGGCTTTGTCTTTCTATTTGATTCAAGATAGATGAAATTTGTTAGGATTTGGATTAGTTCTGCATGGTCTTTCATCCTTCTTCTATTGTGAAATTTGACTTCCTTCATATTTTCTTGAATCAACGTACATAGAAATGTAATTTTTACTAGACGTATTGCCTTGGAACATATTAATTGTAATTACAATACATTTTTCAAACTTTTTCTGTTAAGAATGAGTTTATCTAGTTTACAATTTAGTCTCAGAAATCAAATTCCGACTTATAACGAAATGTGTAGACTTTTTTGAGTTAACGTATATAAAATTAAAAAAATTTATGAACTCTTTCTTTTTGTGTTGGCTTTATCTTTCTATTTGATTCAAGATAGATGTTAGTTCTGCATGGTCTTTCATCCTTCTTTTATTGTGAAATTTGACTTGCTTCATATTTTCTTATATCAACGTACATAGAAATGCAATTTTTACTAGACGTATTGCCTTAGAACATATTAATTGTAATTACAATACATTTTTCAATCTTTTTCTGTTAAGGATGAGTTTATCTAGTTTACAATTTAGTCTCAGAAATCAATTTCCGACTTATAACGAAATGTGTAGACTTTTTTGAGTTAACGTATATAAAATTAAACATTTTTATGAACTCTTTCTTTTTGTGTTGGCTTTGTCTTTCTATATGATTCAAGATAGATGGAATTTGTTAGGATTTGGATTAGTTCTGCATGGTCTTTCATCCTTCTTCTATTTTGAAATTTGACTTGCTTCATATTTTCTTATATCAACGTACATAAAAATGCAATTTTTACAAGACGTATTGCCTTAGAACATATTAATTGTAATTATAATACATTTTTCAAACTTTTTCTGTTAAGGATGAGTTTATCTAGTTTACAATTTAGTCTCAGAAATCAATTTCCAACTTATAACGAAATGTGTAGACTTTTCTTAGTTAACGTATATTAAATTCAACATTTTTATGATCTCTTTCTTTTTGTGCTGGATTTTTCTTTCTATTTGATTCAAGATAGATGAAATTTGTTAGGATTTGGATTAGTTCTGCATGGTCTTTCATCCTTCTTCTATTGTGAAATTTGACTTCCTTCATATTTTCTTGAATCAACGTATATAGAAATGCAATTTTTACTAGACGTTTTGCCTTAGAACATATTAATTGTAATTACAATACATTTTTCAAACTTTTTCTGTTAAGGATGAGTTTATCTAGTTTACAATTTAGTCTCAGAAATCAATTTCCGACTTATAACGAAATGTGTAGACTTTTTTGAGTTAACGTATATTAAATTCAACATTTTTATGATCTCTTTCTTTTTGTGCTGGCTTTGTCTTTCTATTTGATTCAAGATAGATGAAATTTGTTAGGATTTGGATTAGTTCTGCATGGTCTTTCATCCTTCTTCTATTGTGAAGTATGACTTGCTTCATATTTTCGTGAATCAACGTACATAGAAATGCAATTTTTACTAGACGTTTTGCCTTAGAACATATTAATTGTAATTACACTACATTTTTTCAAACTTTTTCTGTTAAAGATGAGTTTATCTGGTTTACAATTTTGTCTCAGAAATCAATTTCCGACTTATAATGAAATGTGTAGACTTTTTTGAGTTAACGTATATTAAATTCAACATTTTTATGATCTCTTTCTTTTTGTGCTGGCTTTGTCTTTCTATTTGATTCAAGATAGATGAAATTTGTTAGGATTTGGATTAGTTCTGCATGGTCTTTCATCCTTCTTCTATTGTGGAATTTGACTTCCTTCATATTTTCTTGAATCAACGTACATAGAAATGTAATTTTTACTAGACGTATTGCCTTGGAACATATTAATTGTAATTGCAATACATTTTTCAAACTTTTTCTGTTAAGGATGATTTTATCTAGTTTACAATTTAGTCTCAGAAATCAAATTCTGACTTATAAAGAAGTGTGTAGACTTTTTTGAGTTAACGTATTTTAAATTCAACATTTTTATGATCTCTTTATTTTTGTGCTGGCTTTGTCTTTCTATTTGATTCAAGATAGATGAAATTTGTTAGGATTTGGATTAGTTCTGCATGGTATTTCATCCTTCTTCTATTGTGAAATTTGACTTCCTTCATATTTTCTTGAATCATCGTACATAGAAATGTAATTTTTACTAGACGTATTTCCTTGGAACATATTAATTGTAATTACAATACATTTTTCAAACTTTTTCTGTTAAGGATGAGTTTATCTAGTTTACAATTTAGTCTCAGAAATCAAATTCTGACTTATAAAGAAGTGTGTAGACTTTTTTGAGTTAACGTATATTAAATTCAACATTTTTATGATCTCTTTCTTTTTGTGCTGGCTTTGTCTTTCTATTTGATTCAAGATAGATGAAATTTATTAGGATTTGGATTAGTTCTGCATGGTCTTTCATCCTTCTTCTATTGTGAAATTTGACTTCCTTCATATTTTCTTGAATCAACGTACATAGAAATGCAATTTTTACTAGACGTTTTGCCTTAGAACATATTAATTGTAATTACAATACATTTTTTCAAACTTTTTCTGTTAAAGATGAGTTTATCTGGTTTACAATTTTGTCTCAGAAATCAATTTCCGACTTATAACGAAATGTGTAGACTTTTTTGAGTTAACGTATATTAAATTCAACATTTTTATGATCTCTTTCTTTTTGTGCTGGCTTTGTCTTTATATTTGATTCAAGATAGATGAAATTTGTTAGGATTTGGATTAGTTCTGCATGGTCTTTCATCCTTCTTCTATTGTGAAATATGACTTGCTTCATATTTTCGTGAATCAACGTACATAGAAATGCAATTTTTACTAGACGTTTTGCCTTAGAACATATTAATTGTAATTACAATACATTTTTTGAAACTTTTTCTGTTAAAGATGAGTTTATCTGGTTTACAATTTTGTCTCAGAAATCGATTTCCGACTTATAACGAAATGTGTAGACTTTTTTGAGTTAACGTATATTAAATTCAACATGTTTAGGATCTCTTTCTTTTTGTGCTGGCTTTGTCTTTCTATTTGATTCAAGATAGATGAAATTTGTTAGGATTTGGATTAGTTCTGCATGGTCTTTCATCCTTCTTCTATTGTGAAATTTGACTTCCTTCATATTTTCTTGAATCAACGTACATAGAAATGTAATTTTTACTAGACGTATTGCCTTGGAACATATTAATTGTAATTACAATACATTTTTCAAACTTTTTCTGTTAAGAATGAGTTTATCTAGTTTACAATTTAGTCTCAGAAATCAAATTCCGACTTATAACGAAATGTGTAGACTTTTTTGAGTTAACGTATATAAAATTAAAAAAATTTATGAACTCTTTCTTTTTGTGTTGGCTTTATCTTTCTATTTGATTCAAGATAGATGGAATTTGTTAGGATTTGGATTAGTTCTGCATGGTCTTTCATCCTTCTTTTATTGTGAAATTTGACTTGCTTCATATTTTCTTATATCAACGTACATAGAAATGCAATTTTTACTAGACGTATTGCCTTAGAACATATTAATTGTAATTACAATACATTTTTCAATCTTTTTCTGTTAAGGATGAGTTTATCTAGTTTACAATTTAGTCTCAGAAATCAATTTCCGACTTATAACGAAATGTGTAGACTTTTTTGAGTTAACGTATATAAAATTAAACATTTTTATGAACTCTTTCTTTTTGTGTTGGCTTTGTCTTTCTATATGATTCAAGATAGATGGAATTTGTTAGGATTTGGATTAGTTCTGCATGGTCTTTCATCCTTCTTCTATTTTGAAATTTGACTTGCTTCATATTTTCTTATATCAACGTACATAAAAATGCAATTTTTACAAGACGTATTGCCTTAGAACATATTAATTGTAATTATAATACATTTTTCAAACTTTTTCTGTTAAGGATGAGTTTATCTAGTTTACAATTTAGTCTCAGAAATCAATTTCCAACTTATAACGAAATGTGTAGACTTTTCTTAGTTAACGTATATTAAATTCAACATTTTTATGATCTCTTTCTTTTTGTGCTGGATTTTTCTTTCTATTTGATTCAAGATAGATGAAATTTGTTAGGATTTGGATTAGTTCTGCATGGTCTTTCATCCTTCTTCTATTGTGAAATTTGACTTCCTTCATATTTTCTTGAATCAACGTATATAGAAATGCAATTTTTACTAGACGTTTTGCCTTAGAACATATTAATTGTAATTACAATACATTTTTCAAACTTTTTCTGTTAAGGATGAGTTTATCTAGTTTACAATTTAGTCTCAGAAATCAATTTCCGACTTATAACGAAATGTGTAGACTTTTTTGAGTTAACGTATATTAAATTCAACATTTTTATGATCTCTTTCTTTTTGTGCTGGCTTTGTCTTTCTATTTGATTCAAGATAGATGAAATTTGTTAGGATTTGGATTAGTTCTGCATGGTCTTTCATCCTTCTTCTATTGTGAAGTATGACTTGCTTCATATTTTCGTGAATCAACGTACATAGAAATGCAATTTTTACTAGACGTTTTGCCTTAGAACATATTAATTGTAATTACACTACATTTTTTCAAACTTTTTCTGTTAAAGATGAGTTTATCTGGTTTACAATTTTGTCTCAGAAATCAATTTCCGACTTATAATGAAATGTGTAGACTTTTTTGAGTTAACGTATATTAAATTCAACATTTTTATGATCTCTTTCTTTTTGTGCTGGCTTTGTCTTTCTATTTGATTCAAGATAGATGAAATTTGTTAGGATTTGGATTAGTTCTGCATGGTCTTTCATCCTTCTTCTATTGTGAAATTTGACTTCCTTCATATTTTCTTGAATCAACGTACATAGAAATGTAATTTTTACTAGACGTATTGCCTTGGAACATATTAATTGTAATTACAATACATTTTTCAAACTTTTTCTGTTAAGGATGAGTTTATCTAGTTTACAATTTAGTCTCAGAAATCAAATTCTGACTTATAAAGAAGTGTGTAGACTTTTTTGAGTTAACGTATTTTAAATTCAACATTTTTATGATCTCTTTCTTTTTGTGCTGGCTTTGTCTTTCTATTTGATTCAAGATAGATGATATTTGTTAGGATTTGGATTAGTTCTGCATGGTATTTCATCCTTCTTCTATTGTGAAATTTGACTTCCTTCATATTTTCTTGAATCATCGTACATAGAAATGTAATTTTTACTAGACGTATTTCCTTGGAACATATTAATTGTAATTACAATACATTTTTCAAACTTTTTCTGTTAAGGATGAGTTTATCTAGTTTACAATTTAGTCTCAGAAATCAAATTCTGACTTATAAAGAAGTGTGTAGACTTTTTTGAGTTAACGTATATTAAATTCAACATTTTTATGATCTCTTTCTTTTTGTGCTGGCTTTGTCTTTCTATTTGATTCAAGATAGATGAAATTTGTTAGGATTTGGATTAGTTCTGCATGGTCTTTCATCCTTCTTCTATTGTGAAATTTGACTTCCTTCATATTTTCTTGAATCAACGTACATAGAAATGCAATTTTTACTAGACGTTTTTCCTTAGAACATATTAATTGTAATTACAATACATTTTTTCAAACTTTTTCTGTTAAAGATGAGTTTATCTGGTTTACAATTTTGTCTCAGAAATCAATTTCCGACTTATAATGAAATGTGTAGACTTTTTTGAGTTAACGTATATTAAATTCAACATTTTTATGATCTCTTTCTTTTTGTGTTGGCTTTGTCTTTCTATTTGATTCAAGATAGATGAAATTTGTTAGGATTTGGATTAGTTCTGCTTGGTCTTTCATCCTTCTTCTATTGTGAAATATGACTTGCTTCATATTTTCGTGAATCAATGTACATAGAAATGCAATTTTTACTAGACGTTTTGCTTTAGAACATATTAATTGTAATTACAATACATTTTTTGAAACTTTTTCTGTTAAAGATGAGTTTATCTGGTTTACAATTTTGTCTCAGAAATCAATTTCCGACTTATAACGAAATGTGTAGACTTTTTTGAGTTAACGTATATTAAATTCAACATGTTTATGATCTCTTTCTTTTTGTGCTGGCTTTGTCTTTCTATTTGATTCAAGATAGATGAAATTTGTTAGGATTTGGATTAGTTCTGCATGGTCTTTCATCCTTCTTCTATTGTGAAATTTGACTTCCTTCATATTTTCTTGAATCAACGTACATAGAAATGTAATTTTTACTAGACGTATTGCCTTGGAACATATTAATTGTAATTACAATACATTTTTCAAACTTTTTCTGTTAAGAATGAGTTTATCTAGTTTACAATTTAGTCTCAAAAATCAAATTCCGACTTATAACGAAATGTGTAGACTTTTTTGAGTTAACGTATATAAAATTAAAAAAATTTATGAACTCTTTCTTTTTGTGTTGGCTTTATCTTTCTATTTGATTCAAGATAGATGGAATTTGTTAGGATTTGGATTAGTTCTGCATGGTCTTTCATCCTTCTTTTATTGTGAAATTTGACTTGCTTCATATTTTCGTGAATCAACGTACATAGAAATGCAATTTTTATTAGACGTTTTGCCTTAGAACATATTAATTGTAATTACACTACATTTTTTCAAACTTTTTCTGTTAAAGATGAGTTTATCTGGTTTACAATTTTGTCTCAGAAATCAATTTCCGACTTATAATGAAATGTGTAGACTTTTTTGAGTTAACGTATATTAAATTCAACATTTTTATGATCTCTTTCTTTTTGTGTTGGCTTTGTCTTTCTATTTGATTCAAGATAGATGAAATTTGTTAGGATTTGGATTAGTTCTGCTTGGTATTTCATCCTTCTTCTATTGTGAAATATGACTTCCTTCATATTTTCGTGAATCAACGTACATAGAAATGTAATTTTTACTAGACGTATTTCCTTGGAACATATTAATTGTAATTACAATACATTTTTCAAACTTTTTCTGTTAAGGATGAGTTTATCTAGTTTACAATTTAGTCTCAAAAATCAAATTCCGACTTATAACGAAATGTGTAGACTTTTTTGAGTTAACGTATATAAAATTAAAAAAATTTATGAACTCTTTCTTTTTGTGTTGGCTTTATCTTTCTATTTGATTCAAGATAGATGGAATTTGTTAGGATTTGGATTAGTTCTGCATGGTCTTTCATCCTTCTTTTATTGTGAAATTTGACTTGCTTCATATTTTCGTGAATCAACGTACATAGAAATGCAATTTTTACTAGACGTTTTGCCTTAGAACATATTAATTGTAATTACACTACATTTTTTCAAACTTTTTCTGTTAAGGTTGAGTTTATCTGGTTTACAATTTTGTCTCAGAAATCAATTTCCGACTTATAATGAAATGTGTAGACTTTTTTGAGTTAACGTATATTAAATTCAACATTTTTATGATCTCTTTCTTTTTGTGCTGGCTTTGTCTTTCTATTTGATTCAAGATAGATGAAATTTGTTAGGATTTGAATTAGTTCTGCATGGTCTTTCATCCTTCTTCTATTGTGAAATTTGACTTCCTTCATATTTTCTTGAATCAACGTACATAGAAATGCAATTTTTACTAGACGTTTTGCCTTAGAACATATTAATTGTAATTACAATACATTTTTTCAAACTTTTTCTGTTAAAGATGAGTTCATCTGGTTTACAATTTTGTCTCAGAAATCAATTTCCGACTTATAACGAAATGTGTAGACTTTTTTGAGTTAACGTATATTAAATTCAACATTTTTATGATCTCTTTCTTTTTGTGCTGGCTTTGTCTTTCTATTTGATTCAAGATAGATGAAATTTGTTAGGATTTGGATTAGTTCTGCTTGGTCTTTCATCCTTCTTCTATTGTGAAATATGACTTGCTTCATATTTTCGTGAATCAAAGTACATAGAAATGCAATTTTTACTAGACGTTTTGCCTTAGAACATATTAATTGTAATTACAATACATTTTTTGAAACTTTTTCTGTTAAAGATGAGTTTATCTGGTTTACAATTTTGTCTCAGAAATCAATTTCCGACTTATAACGAAATGTGTAGACTTTTTTGAGTTAACGTATGTTAAATTCAACATGTTTATGATCTCTTTCTTTTTGTGCTGGCTTTGTCTTTCTATTTGATTCAAGATAGATGAAATTTGTTAGGATTTGGATTAGTTCTGCATGGTCTTTCATCCTTCTTCTATTGTGAAATTTGACTTCCTTCATATTTTCTTGAATCAACGTACATAGAAATGTAATTTTTACTAGACGTATTGCCTTGGAACATATTAATTGTAATTACAATACATTTTTCAAACTTTTTCTGTTAAGAATGAGTTTATCTAGTTTACAATTTAGTCTCAGAAATCAAATTCCGACTTATAACGAAATGTGTAGACTTTTTTGAGTTAACGTATATAAAATTAAAAAAATTTATGAACTCTTTCTTTTTGTGTTGGCTTTATCTTTCTATTTGATTCAAGATAGATGTTAGTTCTGCATGGTCTTTCATCCTTCTTTTATTGTGAAATTTGACTTGCTTCATATTTTCTTATATCAACGTACATAGAAATGCAATTTTTACTAGACGTATTGCCTTAGAACATATTAATTGTAATTACAATACATTTTTCAATCTTTTTCTGTTAAGGATGAGTTTATCTAGTTTACAATTTAGTCTCAGAAATCAATTTCCGACTTATAACGAATTGTGTAGACTTTTTTGAGTTAACGTATATAAAATTAAACATTTTTATGAACTCTTTCTTTTTGTGTTGGCTTTGTCTTTCTATATGATTCAAGATAGATGGAATTTGTTAGGATTTGGATTATTTCTGCATGGTCTTTCATCCTTCTTCTATTTTGAAATTTGACTTGCTTCATATTTTCTTATATCAACGTACATAAAAATGCAATTTTTACTAGACGTATTGCCTTAGAACATATTAATTGTAATTATAATACATTTTTCAAACTTTTTCTGTGAAGGATGAGTTTATCTAGTTTACAATTTAGTCTCAGAAATCAATTTCCAACTTATAACGAAATGTGTAGACTTTTCTGAGTTAACGTATATTAAATTCAACATTTTTATGATCTCTTTCTTTTTGTGCTGGATTTTTCTTTCTATTTGATTCAAGATAGATGAAATTTGTTAGGATTTGGATTAGTTCTTCATGGTCTTTCATCCTTCTTCTATTGTGAAATTTGACTTCCTTCATATTTTCTTGAATCAACGTATATAGAAATGCAATTTTTACTAGACGTTTTGCCTTAGAACATATTAATTGTAATTACAATACATTTTTCAAACTTTTTCTGTTAAGGATGAGTTTATCTAGTTTACAATTTAGTCTCAGAAATCAATTTCCGACTTATAACGAAATGTGTAGACTTTTTTGAGTTAACGTATATTAAATTCAACATTTTTATGATCTCTTTCTTTTTGTGCTGGCTTTGTCTTTCTATTTGATTCAAGATAGATGAAATTTGTTAGGATTTGGATTAGTTCTACATGGTCTTTCATCCTTCTTCTATTGTGAAATTTGACTTCCTTCATATTTTCTTGAATCAACGTACATAGAAATGTAATTTTTACTAGACGTATTGCCTTGGAACATATTAATTGTAATTACAATACATTTTTCAAACTTTTTCTGTTAAGAATGAGTTTATCTAGTTTACAATTTTGTCTCAGAAATCAATTTCTGACTTATAACGAAATGTGTATACTTTTTTGAGTTAACGTATATAAAATTAAACATTTTTATGAACTCTTTCTTTTTGTGTTGGCTTTATCTTTCTATTTGATTCAAGATAGATGGAATTTGTTAGGATTTGGATTAGTTCTGCATGGTCTTTCATCCTTCTTAAATTGTGAAATTTGACTTGCTTCATATTTTCTTATATCAACGTACATAGAAATGCAATTTTTACTAGACGTATTGCCTTAGAACATATTATTTGTAATTCCAATACATTTTTCAATCTTTTTATGTTAAGGATGAGTTTATCTAGTTTACAATTTTTTCTCAGAAATCAATTTCTGACTTACAAAGAAGTGTGTAGACTTTTTTGAGTTAACGTATATTAAATTCAACATTTTTATGATCTCTTTCTTTTTGTGTTGGCTTTGTCTTTCTATTTGATTCAAGATAGATGAAATTTGTTAGAATTTGGATTAGTTCTGCATAGTCTTTCATCCTTCTTCTATTGTGAAATTTGACTTCCTTCATATTTTCTTGAATCAACGTACATAGAAATGCAATTTTTACTAGAGGTTTTGCCTTAGAACATATTAAATGTAATTACAATACATTTTTTCAAACTTTTTCTGTTAAAGATGAGTTTATCTGGTTTACAATTTTGTCTCAGAAATCAATTTCCGACTTATAACGAAATGTGTAGACTTTTTTGAGTTAACGTATATTAAATTCAACATTTTTATGATCTCTTTCTTTTTGTGCTGGCTTTGTCTTTCCATTTGATTCAAGATAGATGAAATTTGTTAGGATTTGGATTAGTTCTGCATGGTCTTTCATCCTTCTTCTATTGTGAAATATGACTTGCTTCATATTTTCGTGAATCAACGTACATAGAAATGCAATTTTTACTAGACGTTTTGCCTTAGAACATATTAATTGTAATTACAATACATTTTTTGAAACTTTTTCTGTTAAAGATGAGTTTATCTGGTTTACAATTTTGTCTCAGAAATCGATTTCCGACTTATAACGAAATGTGTAGACTTTTTTGAGTTAACGTATATTAAATTCAACATGTTTAGGATCTCTTTCTTTTTGTGCTGGCTTTGTCTTTCTATTTGATTCAAGATAGATGAAATTTGTTAGGATTTGGATTAGTTCTGCATGGTCTTTCATCCTTCTTCTATTGTGAAATTTGACTTCCTTCATATTTTCTTGAATCAACGTACATAGAAATGTAATTTTTACTAGACGTATTGCCTTGGAACATATTAATTGTAATTACAATACATTTTTCAAACTTTTTCTGTTAAGAATGAGTTTATCTAGTTTACAATTTAGTCTCAGAAATCAAATTCCGACTTATAACGAAATGTGTAGACTTTTTTGAGTTAACGTATATAAAATTAAAAAAATTTATGAACTCTTTCTTTTTGTGTTGGCTTTATCTTTCTATTTGATTCAAGATAGATGGAATTTGTTAGGATTTGGATTAGTTCTGCATGGTCTTTCATCCTTCTTTTATTGTGAAATTTGACTTGCTTCATATTTTCTTATATCAACGTACATAGAAATGCAATTTTTACTAGACCTATTGCCTTAGAACATATTAATTGTAATTACAATACATTTTTCAATCTTTTTCTTTTAAGGATGAGTTTATCTAGTTTACAATTTAGTCTCAGAAATCAATTTCCGACTTATAACGAAATGTGTAAACTTTTTTGAGTTAACGTATATAAAATTAAACATTTTTATGAACTCTTTCTTTTTGTGTTGGCTTTGTTTTTCTATTTGATTCAAGATAGATGGAATTTGTTAGGATTTGGATTAGTTCTGCATGGTCTTTCATCCTTCTTCTATTTTGAAATTTGACTTGCTTCATATTTTCTTATATCAACGTACATAAAAATGCAATTTTTACTAGACGTATTGCCTTAGAACATATTAATTGTAATTACACTACATTTTTTCAAACTTTTTCTGTTAAAGATGAGTTTATCTGGTTTACAATTTTGTCTCAGAAATCAATTTCCGACTTATAATGAAATGTGTAGACTTTTTTGAGTTAACGTATATTAAATTCAACATTTATATGATCTCTTTCTTTTTGTGCTGGCTTTGTCTTTCTATTTGATTCAAGATAGATGAAATTTGTTAGGATTTGGATTAGTTCTGCATGGTCTTTCATCCTTCTTCTATTGTGAAATTTGACTTCCTTCATATTTTCTTGAATCAACGTACAAAGAAATGCAATTTTTACTAGACGTTTTTCCTTAGAACATATTAATTGTAATCACAATAGACTTTTTCAAACTTTTTCTGTTAAAGATGAGTTTATCTGGTTTACAATTTTGTCTGAGAAATCAATTTCCGACTTATAACGAAATGTGTAGACTTTTTTGAGTTAACGTATATTAAATTCAACATTTTTTTGATCTCTTTCTTTTTGTGCTGGCTTTGTCTTTCTATTTGATTCAAGATAGATGAAATTTGTTAGGATTTGGATTAGTTCTGCTTGGTCTTTCATCCTTCTTCTATTTTGAAATTTGACTTGCTTCATATTTTCTAATATCAACGTACATAAAAATGCAATTTTTACTAGACGTATTGCCTTAGAACATATTAATTGTAATTATAATACATTTTTTAAACTTTTTCTGTTAAGGATGAGTTTATCTAGTTTACAATTTAGTCTCATATATCAATTTCCAACGTATAACGAAATGTGTAGACTTTTCTGAGTTAACGTATATTAAATTCAACATTTTTATGATCTCTTTCTTTTTGTGCTGGATTTGTCTTTCTATTTGATTCAAGATAGATGAAATTTGTTAGGATTTGGATTAGTTCTGCATGGTCTTTCATCCTTCTTCTATTGTGAAATTTGACTTCCTTCATATTTTCTTGAATCAACGTACATAGAAATGCAATTTTTACTAGACGTTTTGCCTTATAACATATTAATTGTAATTGAAATACATTTTTCAAACTTTTTCTGTTAAGGATGAGTTTATCTAGTTTACAATTTAGTCTCAGAAATCAATTTCCGACTTATAACAAAATGTGTAGACTTTTTTGAGTTAACGTATATTAAATTCAACATTTTTATGATCTCTTTCTTTTTGTGCTGGCTTTGTCTTTCTATTTGATTCAAGATAGATGAAATTTGTTAGGATTTGGATTAGTTCTGCATGGTCTTTCATCCTTCTTATATTGTGAAATTTGACTTCCTTCATATTTTCTTGAATCAACGTACATAGAAATGCAATTTTTACTAGACGTATTGACTTAGAACATATTAATTGTAATTACATTACATTTCTCAAAATTTTTAAAGTAAAGATGAGTTTATCTAGTTTACAATTTTGTCTCAGAAATCAATTTCTGAATTATAACGAAATGTGTATACTTTTTTGAGTTAACGTATATAAAATTAAACATTTTTATGAACTCTTTCTTTTTGTGTTGGCTTTATCTTTCTATTTGATTCAAGATAGATGGAATTTGTTAGGATTTGGATTAGTTCTGCATGGTCTTTCATCCTTTTTCTATTGTGAAATTTGACTTGCTTCATATTTTCTTATATCAACGTACATAGAAATGCAATTTTTACTAGACGTATTGCCTTAGAACATATTAATTGTAATTACAATACATTTTTCAATCTTTTTCTGTTAAGGATGAGTTTATCTAGTTTACAATTTAGTCTCATAAATCAATTTCTGACTTATAAAGAAGTGTGTAGACTTTTTTGAGTTAACGTATATTAAATTCAACATTTTTATGATCTCTTTCTTTTTGTGCTGGCTTTGTCTTTCTATTTGATTCAAGATAGATTAAATTTGTTAGGATTTGGATTAGTTCTGCATGGTCTTTCATCCTTCTTCTATTGTGAAATTTGACTTGCTTCATATTTTCTTATATCAACGTACATAGAAATGCAATTCTTACTAGATGTATTGCCTTAGAACATATTAATTGTAATTATAATACATTTTTCAAACTTTTTCTGTTAAGGATGAGTTTATCTAGTTTACAATTTAGTCTCAGAAATCAATTTCCGACTTATAACGAAATGTGTAAACTTTTTTGAGTTAACGTATATTAAATTAAACATTTTTATGATCTCTTTCTTTTTGTGCTGGATTTGTCTTTCTATTTGATTCAAGATAGATGAAATTTGTTAGGATTTGGATTAGTTCTGCATGGTCTTTCATCCTTCTTCTATTGTGAAATTTGACTTCCCTCATATTTTCTTGAATCAACGTACATAGAAATGCAATTTTTACTAAACGTTTTGCCTTAGAACATATTAATTGTAATTACAATACATTTTTTCAAACTTTTTCTGTTAAAGATGAGTTTATCTGGTTTACAATTTTGTCTCAGAAATCAATTTTCAACTTATAACGAAATGTGTAGACTTTTTGGAGTTAACGTATATTAAATTCAACATTTTTATGATCTCTTTCTTTTTGTGCTGGCTTTATGTTTCTATTTGATTCAAGATAGATGAAATTTGTTAGGATTTGGATTAGTTCTGCATGGTCTTTCATCCTTCTTCTATTGTGAAATTTGACTTCCTTCATATTTTCTTGAATCAACGTACATAGAAATGTAATTTTTACTAGACGTATTGCCTTGGAACATATTAATTGTAATTACAATACATTTTTCAAACTTTTTCTGTTAAGGATGAGTTTATCTAGTTTACAATTTAGTCTCAGAAATCAATTTCCGACTTATAACGAAGTGTATAGACTTTTTTGAGTTAATGTATATTAAATTGAACATTTTTATGAACTCTTTCTCTTTGTGTTGGCTTTGTCTTTCTATTTGATTCAAGATAGATGAAATTTGTTAGGATTTGGATGAGTTCTGTATGGTATTTCATCCTTCTTCTATTGTGAAATATGACTTGCTTCATATTTTCGTGAATCAACGTACATAGAAATGCAATTTTTACTAGACGTATTGCCTTAGAACATATTAATTGTAATTACATTACATTTCTCAAACTTTTTCTGTTAAAGATGAGTTTATCTAGTTTACAATTTTGTCTCAGAAATCAATTTCTGACTTATAACGAAATGTGTAGACTTTTTTTACTTAACGTATATTAAATCCAACATTTTTATGAACTCTTTCTCTTTGTGTTGGCTTTGTTTTTTTTTTTGATTCAAGATAGATGAAATTTTTTAGGATTTGGATTAGTTCTGCATGGTATTTCATCCTTCGTCTATTGTGAAATTTGACTTGCTTCATATTTTCTTGAATCAACGTACATAGAAATGCAATTTTTACTAGACGTATTGCCTTATAACATATTAATTGTAATTACATTTCTCAAACTTTCTTAAGTAAAGATGAATTTATCTAGTTTACAATTTTGTCTCAGAAATCAATTTCTGACTTATAACGAAATGTGTAGACTTTTTTGAGTTAACGTATATAAAATTAAACATTTTTATGAACTCTTTCTTTTTGTGTTGGCTCTATCTTTCTATTTGATTCAAGATAGATGGAATTTGTTAGGATTTGGATTAGTTTTGCATGGTCTTTCATCCTTCTATTGTGAAATTTGACTTCCTTCATATTTTCTTGAATCAACGTACATAGAAATGCAATTTTTACTAGATGTTTTGCCTTAGAACATATTAATTGTAATTACAATAAATTTTTCAAACTTTTTCTGTTAAGGATGAGTTTATCTAGTTTACAATTTAGTCTCAGAAATCAATTTCCGACTTATAACGAAATGTGTAGACTTTTTTGAGTTAACGTATATTAAATTCAACATTTTTATGATCTCTTTCTTTTTGTGCTGGCTTTGTCTTTCTATTTGATTCAAGATAGATGAAATTTGTTAGGATTTGGATTAGTTATGCATGGTCTTTCATCCTTCTTCTATTGTGAAGTATGACTTGCTTCATATTTTCGTGAATCAACGTACATAGAAATGCAATTTTTACTAGACGTTTTGCCTTAGAACATATTAATTGTAATTACACTACATTTTTTCAAACTTTTTCTGTTAAAGATGAGTTTATCTGGTTTACAATTTTGTCTCAGAAATCAATTTCCGACTTATAATGAAATGTGTAGACTTTTTTGAGTTAACGTATATTAAATTCAACATTTTTATGATCTCTTTCTTTTTGTGCTGGCTTTGTCTTTCTATTTGATTCAAGATAGATGAAATTTGTTAGGATTTGGATTAGTTCTGCATGGTCTTTCATCCTTCTTCTATTGTGAAATTTGACTTCCTTCATATTTTCTTGAATCAACGTACATAGAAATGCAATTTTTACTAGATGTTTTGCCTTAGAACATATTAATTGTAATTACAATACATTTTTTCAAACTTTTTCTGTTAAAGATGAGTTTATCTAGTTTACAATTTTGTCTCAGAAATCAATTTCCGACTTATAACGAAATGTGTAGACTTTTTTGAGTTAACGTATATTAAATTCAACATTTTTATGATCTCTTTCTTTTTGTGCTGGCTTTGTCTTTCTATTTGATTCAAGATAGATGAAATTTGTTAGGATTTGGATTAGTTCTGCTTGGTCTTTCATCCTTCTTCTATTGTGAAATATGACTTGCTTCATATTTTCGTGAATCAACGTACATAGAAATGCAATTTTTACTAGGCGTTTTGCCTTAGAACATATTAATTGTAATTACAATACATTTTTTGAAACTTTTTCTGTTAAAGATGAGTTTATCTGGTTTACAATTTTGTCTCAGAAATCAATTTCCGACTTATAACGAAATGTGTAGACTTTTTTGAGTTAACGTATGTTAAATTCAACATGTTTATGATCTCTTTCTTTTTGTGCTGGCTTTGTCTTTCTATTTGATTCAAGATAGATGAAATTTGTTAGGATTTGGATTAGTTCTGCATGGTCTTTCATCCTTCTTCTATTGTGAAATTTGACTTCCTTCATATTTTCTTGAATCAACGTACATAGAAATGTAATTTTTACTAGACGTATTGCCTTGGAACATATTAATTGTAATTACAATACATTTTTCAAACTTTTTCTGTTAAGAATGAGTTTATCTAGTTTACAATTTAGTCTCAGAAATCAAATTCCGACT
Source organism: Papaver somniferum (assembly GCF_003573695.1). Taxonomy (NCBI): domain Eukaryota; kingdom Viridiplantae; phylum Streptophyta; class Magnoliopsida; order Ranunculales; family Papaveraceae; genus Papaver; species Papaver somniferum. The sequence continues at coordinate 1,644,260 of NW_020649082.1, forward strand.
TATAACGAAATGTGTAGACTTTTTTGAGTTAACGTATATAAAATTAAAAAAATTTATGAACTCTTTCTTTTTGTGTTGGCTTTATCTTTCTATTTGATTCAAGATAGATGTTAGTTCTGCATGGTCTTTCATCCTTCTTTTATTGTGAAATTTGACTTGCTTCATATTTTCTTATATCAACGTACATAGAAATGCAATTTTTACTAGACGTATTGCCTTAGAACATATTAATTGTAATTACAATACATTTTTCAATCTTTTTCTGTTAAGGATGAGTTTATCTAGTTTACAATTTAGTCTCAGAAATCAATTTCCGACTTATAACGAAATGTGTAGACTTTTTTGAGTTAACGTATATAAAATTAAACATTTTTATGAACTCTTTCTTTTTGTGTTGGCTTTGTCTTTCTATATGATTCAAGATAGATGGAATTTGTTAGGATTTGGATTAGTTCTGCATGGTCTTTCATCCTTCTTCTATTTTGAAATTTGACTTGCTTCATATTTTCTTATATCAACGTACATAAAAATGCAATTTTTACAAGACGTATTGCCTTAGAACATATTAATTGTAATTATAATACATTTTTCAAACTTTTTCTGTTAAGGATGAGTTTATCTAGTTTACAATTTAGTCTCAGAAATCAATTTCCAACTTATAACGAAATGTGTAGACTTTTCTTAGTTAACGTATATTAAATTCAACATTTTTATGATCTCTTTCTTTTTGTGCTGGATTTTTCTTTCTATTTGATTCAAGATAGATGAAATTTGTTAGGATTTGGATTAGTTCTGCATGGTCTTTCATCCTTCTTCTATTGTGAAATTTGACTTCCTTCATATTTTCTTGAATCAACGTATATAGAAATGCAATTTTTACTAGACGTATTGCCTTAAGAACATATTAATTGTAATTACAATACATTTTTCAAGCTTTTTCTGTTAAAGATGAGTTTATCTAGTTTACAATTTAGTCTCAGAAATCAATTTCCGATTTATAACGAAGTGTGTAGACTTTTTTGAGTTAACGTATATTAAATTCAACATTTTTATGATCTTTCTTTTTGTGTTGGCTTTGTCTTTCTATTTGATTCAAGATAGATGAAATTTGTTAGGATTTGGATTAGTTCTGCATGGTCTTTCATCCTTCTTCTATTGTGAAATTTGACTTCCTTCATATTTTCTTGAATCAACGTACATAGAAATGCAATTTTTACTAGACGTATTGCCTTAGAACATATTAATTGTAACTACAATACATTTTACAAACTTTTTCTGTTAAAGATGAGTTTATCTAGTTTACAATTTACTCTTAGAAATCAATTTACGACTTATAACGAAATGTGTCAACTTTTTTGAGTTAACGTATATAAAATTCAACATTTTTATGAACTCTTTGTTTTTGTGTTGGCTTTGTCTTTCTATTTGATTCAAGATAGATGAATTTTTTTAGGATTTGGATTAGTGCTGCATGGTCTTTCATTCTTCTTCTATTGTGAAATTTGACTTCCTTCATATTTTGTTGAATCAACGTACATAGAAATGCAATTTTTACTAGACGTATTGCCTTAGAACATATTAATTGTAACTACAGTACATTTTACAAACTTTTTCTTTTAAAGATGAGTTTATCTAGTTTACAATTTAGTCTCAGAAATCAATTTACGACTTATAACGAAATGTGTCAACTTTTTTGAGTTAACGTATATAAAATTAAACATTTTTATGAACTCTTTCTTTTTGTGTTGGCTTTGTCTTTCTATTTGATTCAAGATAGATGAATTTTTTTAGGATTTGGATTAGTGCTGCATGGTCTTTCATTCTTCTTCTATTGTGAAATTTGACTTCCTTCATATTTTGTTGAATCAACGTACATAGAAATGCAATTTTTACTAGACGTATTGCCTTATAACATATTAATTGTAATTACAATACATTTTTCAAACTTTTTCTGTTAAAGATGAGATTATGTAGTTTACAATTTAGTCTGAGAAATCAATTTCCGACTTAAAACGAAATGTGTAGACTTTTTTGAGTTAACGTATATAAAATTCAACATTTTTATGAACTCTTTCTTTTTGTGTTGGCTTTGTCTTTCTATTTGATTCAAGATAGATGAAATTTGTTAGGATTTGGATTAGTTCTGCATGGTCTTTCATCCTTCTTCTATTGTGAAATTTGACTTCCTTCATATTTTCTTGAATCAACGTACATAAAAATGTAATTTTTACTAGACGTATTTCCTTGGAACATATTAATTGTAATTACAATACATTTTTCAAACTTTTTCTGTTAAAGATGAGTTTATCTAGTTTATAATTTAGTCTCTGAAATCATTTTCCGACTTATAACGAAGTGTGCAGACTTTTTTGAGTTAACGTATATTAAATTCAACATTTTTATGAACTCTTTCTCTTTGTGTTGGCTTTGTCTTTCTATTTGATTCAAGATAGATGAAATTTGTTAGGATTTGGATTAGTTCTGCATGGTATTTCATCCTTCTTCTATTATGAAATATGACTTGCTTCATATTTTCTTGAATCAACGTACATAGAAATGCAATTTTTACTAGACGTATTGCCTTAGAACATATTAATTGTAATTACATTACATTTCTCAAACTTTTTCAATTAAAGATGAGTTTATCTAGTTTACAATTTTGTATCAGAAATCAATTTCTGACTTATAACGAAATGTGTAGACTTTTTTTAATTAACGTATATTAAATCTAACATTTTTATGAACTATTTCTCTTTGTGTTGGCTTTGTACTTCTATTTGATTCAAGATAGATGAAATTTTTTAGGATTTGGATTAGTTCTGCATGGTATTTCATCCTTCGTCTACATATTTTCTTGAATCAATGTACATAGAAATGCAATTTTTACTAGACGTATTGCCTTAGAACATATTAATTGTAATTACATTACATTTCTCAAACTTTTTTAAGTAAAGATGAGTTTATCAAGTTTACAATTTTGTCTCAGAAATCAATTTCTGACTTATAACGAAATGTATAGACTTTTTTGAGTTAACGTATATAAAATTAAACATTTTTATGAACTCTTTCTTTTTGTGTTGGCTTTGTCTTTCTATTTGATTCAAGATAGATGGAATTTGTTAGGATTTGGATTAGTTCTGCATGGTCTTTCATCCTTCTTCTATTGTGAAATTTGACTTGCTTCATATTTTCTTATATCAACGTACATAGAAATGCAATTTTTACTAGACGTATTGCCTTAGAACATATTAATTGTAATTAAAATACATTTTTCAATCTTTTTCTGTTAAGGATGAGTTTATCTAGTTTACAATTTAGTCTCAGAAATCAATTTCCGACTTATAACGAAATGTGTAGACTTTTTTGAGTTAACATATAAAATTAATCATTTTTATGAACTCTTTCTTTTTGTGTTAGCTTTGTCTTTCTGTTTGATTCAAGATAGATGAAATTTGTTAGGATTTGGATTAGTTCTGCATGGTCTTTCATCCTTCTTCTATTGTGAAATTTGACTTCCTTCATATTTTCTTGAATCAACGTACATAGAAATGTAATTTTTACTAGACGTATTGCCTTGGAACATATTAATTGTAATTACAATACATTTTTCAAACTTTTTCTGTTAAGAATGAGTTTATCTAGTTTACAATTTTGTCTCAGAAATCAATTTCTGACTTATAACGAAATGTGTATACTTTTTTGAGTTAACGTATATAAAATTAAACATTTTTATGAACTCTTTCTTTTTGTGTTGGCTTTATCTTTCTATTTGATTCAAGATAGATGGAATTTGTTAGGATTTGGATTAGTTCTGCATGGTCTTTCATCCTTCTTAAATTGTGAAATTTGACTTGCTTCATATTTTCTTATATCAACGTACATAGAAATGCAATTTTTACTAGACGTATTGCCTTAGAACATATTATTTGTAATTCCAATACATTTTTCAATCTTTTTATGTTAAGGATGAGTTTATCTAGTTTACAATTTTTTCTCAGAAATCAATTTCTGACTTACAAAGAAGTGTGTAGACTTTTTTGAGTTAACGTATATTAAATTCAACATTTTTATGATCTCTTTCTTTTTGTGTTGGCTTTGTCTTTCTATTTGATTCAAGATAGATGAAATTTGTTAGAATTTGGATTAGTTCTGCATAGTCTTTCATCCTTCTTCTATTGTGAAATTTGACTTCCTTCATATTTTCTTGAATCAACGTACATAGAAATGCAATTTTTACTAGAGGTTTTGCCTTAGAACATATTAAATGTAATTACAATACATTTTTTCAAACTTTTTCTGTTAAAGATGAGTTTATCTGGTTTACAATTTTGTCTCAGAAATCAATTTCCGACTTATAACGAAATGTGTAGACTTTTTTGAGTTAACGTATATTAAATTCAACATTTTTATGATCTCTTTCTTTTTGTGCTGGCTTTGTCTTTCCATTTGATTCAAGATAGATGAAATTTGTTAGGATTTGGATTAGTTCTGCATGGTCTTTCATCCTTCTTCTATTGTGAAATATGACTTGCTTCATATTTTCGTGAATCAACGTACATAGAAATGCAATTTTTACTAGACGTTTTGCCTTAGAACATATTAATTGTAATTACAATACATTTTTTGAAACTTTTTCTGTTAAAGATGAGTTTATCTGGTTTACAATTTTGTCTCAGAAATCAATTTCCGACTTATAACGAAATGTGTAGACTTTTTTGAGTTAACGTATATTAAATTCAACATGTTTATGATCTCTTTCTTTTTGTGATGGCTTTGTCTTTCTATTTGATTCAAGATAGATGAAATTTGTTAGGATTTGGATTAGTTCTGCATGGTGTTTCATCCTTCTTCTATTGTGAAATTTGACTTCCTTCATATTTTCTTGAATCAACGTACATAGAAATGTAATTTTTACTAGACGTATTGCCTTGGAACATATTAATTGTAATTACAATACATTTTTCAAACTTTTTCTGTTAAGAATGAGTTTATCTAGTTTACAATTTTGTCTCAGAAATCAATTTCCAACTTATAACGAAATGTGTAGACTTTTTTGAGTTAACGTATATTAAATCCAACATTTTTATGAACTCTTTCTCTTTGTGTTGGCTTTGTTTTTCTTTTTGATTCAAGATAGATGAAATTTTTTAGGATTTGGATTAGTTCTGCATGGTATTTCATCCTTCGTCTACTGTGAAATTTGACTTGCTTCATATTTTCTTGAATCAACGTACATAGAAACGCAATTTTTACTAGACGTATTGCCTTAGAACATATTGTTTGTAATTACATTACATTTCTCAAACTTTTTTAAGTAAAGATGAGTTTATCTAGTTTACAATTTTGTCTCAGAAATCAATTTCTGACTTATAACGAAATGTGTAGACTTTTTTGAGTTAACGTATATTAAATTCAACATTTATATGATCTCTTTCTTTTTGTGCTGGCTTTGTCTTTCTATTTGATTCAAGATAGATGGAATTTGTTAGGATTTGGATTAGTTTTGCATGGTCTTTCATCCTTCTTTTATTGTGAAATTTGACTTGCTTCATATTTTCTTATATCAACGTACATAGAAATGCAATTTTTACTAGACGTATTGCCTTAGAACATATTAATTGTAATTACAATACATTTTTCAATCTTTTTCTTTTAAGGATGAGTTTATCTAGTTTACAATTTAGTCTCAGAAATCAATTTCCGACTTATAACGAAATGTGTAGACTTTTTTGAGTTAACGTATATAAAATTAAACATTTTTATGAACTCTTTCTTTTTGTGTTGGCTTTGTCTTTCTATTTGATTCAAGATAGATGGAATTTGTTAGGATTTGGATTAGTTCTGCATGGTCTTTCATCCTTCTTCTATTGTGAAATTTGACTTGCTTCATATTTTCTTATATCAACGTACATAGAAATGCAATTTTTACTAGACGTATTGCCTTAGAACATATTAATTGTAATTAAAATACATTTTTCAATCTTTTTCTGTTAAGGATGAGTTTATCTAGTTTACAATTTAGTCTCAGAAATCAATTTCCGACTTATAACGAAATGTGTAGACTTTTTTGAGTTAACATATAAAATTAATCATTTTTATGAACTCTTTCTTTTTGTGTTAGCTTTGTCTTTCTGTTTGATTCAAGATAGATGAAATTTGTTAGGATTTGGATTAGTTCTGCATGGTCTTTCATCCTTCTTCTATTGTGAAATTTGACTTCCTTCATATTTTCTTGAATCAACGTACATAGAAATGTAATTTTTACTAGACGTATTGCCTTGGAACATATTAATTGTAATTACAATACATTTTTCAAACTTTTTCTGTTAAGGATGAGTTTATCTAGTTTACAATTTAGTCTCAGAAATCAATTTCCGACTTATAACGAAGTGTATAGACTTTTTTGAGTTAATTTATATTAAATTGAACATTTTTATGAACTCTTTCTCTTTGTGTTGGCTTTGTCTTTCTATTTGATTCAAGATAGATGAAATTTGTTAGGATTTGGATGAGTTTTGCATGGTATTTCATCCTTCTTCTATTGTGAAATATGACTTGCTTCATATTTTCGTGAATCAACGTACATAGAAATGCAATTTTTACTAGACATATTGCCTTAGAACATATTAATTGTAATTACATTACATTTCTCAAACTTTTTCTGTTAAAGATGAGTTTATCAAGTTTACAATTTTGTCTCAGAAATCAATTTCTGACTTATAACGAAATGTGTAGACTTTTTTTACTTAACGTATATTAAATCCAACATTTTTAAGAACTCTTTCTCTTTGTGTTGGCTTTGTTTTTTTTTTTGATTCAAGATAGATGAAATTTTTTAGGATTTGGATTAGTTCTGCATGGTATTTCATCCTTCGTCTATTGTGAAATTTGACTTGCTTCATATTTTCTTGAATCAACGTACATAGAAATGCAATTTTTACTAGACGTATTGCCTTAGAACATATTAATTGTAATTACATTTCTCAAACTTTCTTAAGTAAAGATGAATTTATCTAGTTTACAATTTTGTCTCAGAAATCAATTTCTGACTTATAACGAAATGTGTAGACTTTTTTGAGTTAACGTATATAAAATTAAACATTTTTATGAACTCTTTCTTTTTGTGTTGGCTCTATCTTTCTATTTGATTCAAGATAGATGGAATTTGTTAGGATTTGGATTAGTTCTGCATGGTCTTTCATCCTTCTATTGTGAAATTTGACTTCCTTCATATTTTCTTGAATCAACGTACATAGAAATGCAATTTTTACTAGACGTTTTGCCTTAGAACATATTAATTGTAATTACAATAAATTTTTCAAACTTTTTCTGTTAAGGATGAGTTTATCTAGTTTACAATTTAGTCTCAGAAATCAATTTCCGACTTATAACGAAATGTGTAGACTTTTTTGAGTTAACGTATATTAAATTCAACATTTTTATGATCTCTTTCTTTTTGTGCTGGCTTTGTCTTTCTATTTGATTCAAGATAGATGAAATTGTTAGGATTTGGATTAGTTATGCATGGTCTTTCATCCTTCTTATATTGTGAAATTTGACTTCCTTCATATTTTCTTGAATCAACGTACATAGAAATGCAATTTTTACTAGACGTATCGCCTTAAAACATATTAATTGTAATTACAATACATTTTTCAAACTTTTTCTGTTAAGGATGAGTTTATCTAGTTTACAATTTAGTCTCAGAAATCAATTTCTGACTTATAAAGAAGTGTGTAGACTTTTTTGAGTTAACGTATATTAAATTCAACATTTTTATGATCTCTTTCTTTTTGTGCTGGCTTTGTGTTTCTATTTGATTCAAGATAGATGAAATTTGTTAGGATTTGGATTAGTTCTGCATGGTCTTTCATCCTTCTTCTATTGTGAAATTTGATTTCCCTTCATATATTCTTGAAGCAACGTACATAGAAATGCAATTTTTACTAGACGTATTGCCTTGGACCATATTAATTGTAATTACAATACATTTTTCAAACTTTTTCTGTTAAAGATGAGGTTATCTAGTTTAGAATTTAGTCTCAGAAATCAATTTCCGACTTATAACGAAGTGTGTAGACTTTTTTGAGTTAACGTATATTAAATTTAACGTTTTTATGATCTCTTTCTTATTGTGCTGGCTTTGTCTTTCTATTTGATTCAAGATAGATGAAATTTGTTAGGATTTGGATTAGTTCTGCATGGTATTTCATCCTTCTTCTATTGTGAAATTTGACTTCCTTCATATTTTCTTGAATCAACGTACATAAAAATGTAATTTTTACTAGACGTATTTCCTTGGAACATATTAATTGTAATTACAATACATTTTTCAAACTTTTTCTGTTAAAGATGAGTTTATCTAGTTTATAATTTAGTCTCTGAAATCATTTTCCGACTTATAACGAAGTGTGCAGACTTTTTTGAGTTAACGTATATTAAATTCAACATTTTTATGAACTCTTTCTCTTTGTGTTGGCTTTGTCTTTCTATTTGATTCAAGATAGATGAAATTTGTTAGGATTTGGATTAGTTCTGCATGGTATTTCATCCTTCTTCTATTATGAAATATGACTTGCTTCATATTTTCTTGAATCAACGTACATAGAAATGCAATTTTTACTAGACGTATTGCCTTAGAACATATTAATTGTAATTACATTACATTTCTCAAACTTTTTCAATTAAAGATGAGTTTATCTAGTTTACAATTTTGTATCAGAAATCAATTTCTGACTTATAACGAAATGTGTAGACTTTTTTTAATTAACGTATATTAAATCTAACATTTTTATGAACTATTTCTCTTTGTGTTGGCTTTGTACTTCTATTTGATTCAAGATAGATGAAATTTTTTAGGATTTGGATTAGTTCTGCATGGTATTTCATCCTTCGTCTACATATTTTCTTGAATCAATGTACATAGAAATGCAATTTTTACTAGACGTATTGCCTTAGAACATATTAATTGTAATTACATTACATTTCTCAAACTTTTTTAAGTAAAGATGAGTTTATCAAGTTTACAATTTTGTCTCAGAAATCAATTTCTGACTTATAACGAAATGTATAGACTTTTTTGAGTTAACGTATATAAAATTAAACATTTTTATGAACTCTTTCTTTTTGTGTTGGCTTTGTCTTTCTATTTGATTCAAGATAGATGGAATTTGTTAGGATTTGGATTAGTTCTGCATGGTCTTTCATCCTTCTTCTATTGTGAAATTTGACTTGCTTCATATTTTCTTATATCAACGTACATAGAAATGCAATTTTTACTAGACGTATTGCCTTAGAACATATTAATTGTAATTAAAATACATTTTTCAATCTTTTTCTGTTAAGGATGAGTTTATCTAGTTTACAATTTAGTCTCAGAAATCAATTTCCGACTTATAACGAAATGTGTAGACTTTTTTGAGTTAACATATAAAATTAATCATTTTTATGAACTCTTTCTTTTTGTGTTAGCTTTGTCTTTCTGTTTGATTCAAGATAGATGAAATTTGTTAGGATTTGGATTAGTTCTGCATGGTCTTTCATCCTTCTTCTATTGTGAAATTTGACTTCCTTCATATTTTCTTGAATCAACGTACATAGAAATGCAATTTTTACTAGACGTTTTGCCTTAGAACATATTAATTGTAATTACAATACATTTTTTCAAACTTTTTCTGTTAAAGATGAGTTTATCTGGTTTACAATTTTGTCTCAGAAATCAATTTCCGACTTATAACGAAATGTGTAGACTTTTTTGAGTTAACGTATATTAAATTCAACATTTTTATGATCTCTTTCTTTTTGTGCTGGCTTTGTCTTTCTATTTGATTCAAGATAGATGAAATTTGTTAGGATTTGGATTAGTTCTGCTTGGTCTTTCATCCTTCTTCTATTGTGAAATATGACTTGCTTCATATTTTCGTGAATCAACGTACATAGAAATGCAATTTTTACTAGGCGTTTTGCCTTAGAACATATTAATTGTAATTACAATACATTTTTTGAAACTTTTTCTGTTAAAGATGAGTTTATCTGGTTTACAATTTTGTCTCAGAAATCAATTTCCGACTTATAACGAAATGTGTAGACTTTTTTGAGTTAACGTATGTTAAATTCAACATGTTTATGATCTCTTTCTTTTTGTGCTGGCTTTGTCTTTCTATTTGATTCAAGATAGATGAAATTTGTTAGGATTTGGATTAGTTCTGCATGGTCTTTCATCCTTCTTCTATTGTGAAATTTGACTTCCTTCATATTTTCTTGAATCAACGTACATAGAAATGTAATTTTTACTAGACGTATTGCCTTGGAACATATTAATTGTAATTACAATACATTTTTCAAACTTTTTCTGTTAAGAATGAGTTTATCTAGTTTACAATTTAGTCTCAGAAATCAAATTCCGACTTATAACGAAATGTGTAGACTTTTTTGAGTTAACGTATATAAAATTAAAAAAATTTATGAACTCTTTCTTTTTGTGTTGGCTTTATCTTTCTATTTGATTCAAGATAGATGTTAGTTCTGCATGGTCTTTCATCCTTCTTTTATTGTGAAATTTGACTTGCTTCATATTTTCTTATATCAACGTACATAGAAATGCAATTTTTACTAGACGTATTGCCTTAGAACATATTAATTGTAATTACAATACATTTTTCAATCTTTTTCTGTTAAGGATGAGTTTATTTAGTTTACAATTTAGTCTCAGAAATCAATTTCCGACTTATAACGAAATGTGTAGACTTTTTTGAGTTAACGTATATAAAATTAAACATTTTTATGAACTCTTTCTTTTTGTGTTGGCTTTGTCTTTCTATATGATTCAAGATAGATGGAATTTGTTAGGATTTGGATTAGTTCTGCATGGTCTTTCATCCTTCTTCTATTTTGAAATTTGACTTGCTTCATATTTTCTTATATCAACGTACATAAAAATGCAATTTTTACTAGACGTATTGCCTTAGAACATATTAATTGTAATTATAATACATTTTTCAAACTTTTTCTGTTAAGGATGAGTTTATCTAGTTTACAATTTAGTCTCAGAAATCAATTTCCAACTTATAACGAAATGTGTAGACTTTTCTTAGTTAACGTATATTAAATTCAACATTTTTATGATCTCTTTCTTTTTGTGCTGGATTTTTCTTTCTATTTGATTCAAGATAGATGAAATTTGTTAGGATTTGGATTAGTTCTGCATGGTCTTTCATCCTTCTTCTATTGTGAAATTTGACTTCCTTCATATTTTCTTGAATCAACGTATATAGAAATGCAATTTTTACTAGACGTTTTGCCTTAGAACATATTAATTGTAATTACAATACATTTTTCAAACTTTTTCTGTTAAGGATGAGTTTATCTAGTTTACAATTTAGTCTCAGAAATCAATTTCCGACTTATAACGAAATGTGTAGACTTTTTTGAGTTAACGTATATTAAATTCAACATTTTTATGATCTCTTTCTTTTTGTGCTGGCTTTGTCTTTCTATTTGATTCAAGATAGATGGAATTTGTTAGGATTTGGATTAGTTCTGCATGGTCTTTCATCCTTCTTCTATTTTGAAATTTGACTTGCTTCATATTTTCTTATATCAACGTACATAAAAATGCAATTTTTACTAGACGTATTGCCTTAGAACATATTAATTGTAATTACACTACATTTTTTCAAACTTTTTCTGTTAAAGATGAGTTTATCTGGTTTACAATTTTGTCTCAGAAATCAATTTCCGACTTATAATGAAATGTGTAGACTTTTTTGAGTTAACGTATATTAAATTCAACATTTTTATGATCTCTTTCTTTTTGTGCTGGCTTTGTCTTTCTATTTGATTCAACATAGATGAAATTTGTTAGGATTTGGATTAGTTCTGCATGGTCTTTCATCCTTCTTCTATTGTGAAATTTTACTTCCTTCATATTTTCTTGAATCAACGTACATAGAAATGCAATTTTTACTAGACGTTTTGCCTTAGAACATATTAATTGTAATTACAATACATTTTTTCAAACTTTTTCTGTTAAAGATGAGTTTATCTGGTTTACAATTTTGTCTCAGAAATCAATTTCCGACTTATAACGAAATGTGTAGACTTTTTTGAGTTAACGTATATTAAATTCAACATTTTTATGATCTCTTTCTTTTTGTGCTGGCTTTGTCTTTCTATTTGATTCAAGATAGATGAAATTTGTTAGGATTTGGATTAGTTCTGCTTGGTCTTTCATCCTTCTTCTATTGTGAAATATGACTTGCTTCATATTTTCGTGAATCAAAGTACATAGAAATGCAATTTTTACTAGACGTTTTGCCTTAGAACATATTAATTGTAATTACAATACATTTTTTGAAACTTTTTCTGTTAAAGATGAGTTTATCTGGTTTACAATTTTGTCTCAGAAATCAATTTCCGACTTATAACGAAATGTGTAGACTTTTTTGAGTTAACGTATATTAAATTCAACATGTTTATGATCTCTTTCTTTTTGTGATGGCTTTGTCTTTCTATTTGATTCAAGATAGATGAAATTTGTTAGGATTTGGATTAGTTCTGCATGGTGTTTCATCCTTCTTCTATTGTGAAATTTGACTTCCTTCATATTTTCTTGAATCAACGTACATAGAAATGTAATTTTTACTAGACGTATTGCCTTGGAACATATTAATTGTAATTACAATACATTTTTCAAACTTTTTCTGTTAAGAATGAGTTTATCTAGTTTACAATTTTGTCTCAGAAATCAATTTCCAACTTATAACGAAATGTGTAGACTTTTTTGAGTTAACGTATATTAAATCCAACATTTTTATGAACTCTTTCTCTTTGTGTTGGCTTTGTTTTTCTTTTTGATTCAAGATAGATGAAATTTTTTAGGATTTGGATTAGTTCTGCATGGTATTTCATCCTTCGTCTACTGTGAAATTTGACTTGCTTCATATTTTCTTGAATCAACGTACATAGAAACGCAATTTTTACTAGACGTATTGCCTTAGAACATATTGTTTGTAATTACATTACATTTCTCAAACTTTTTTAAGTAAAGATGAGTTTATCTAGTTTACAATTTTGTCTCAGAAATCAATTTCTGACTTATAACGAAATGTGTAGACTTTTTTGAGTTAACGTATATTAAATTCAACATTTATATGATCTCTTTCTTTTTGTGCTGGCTTTGTCTTTCTATTTGATTCAAGATAGATGGAATTTGTTAGGATTTGGATTAGTTTTGCATGGTCTTTCATCCTTCTTTTATTGTGAAATTTGACTTGCTTCATATTTTCTTATATCAACGTACATAGAAATGCAATTTTTACTAGACGTATTGCCTTAGAACATATTAATTGTAATTACAATACATTTTTCAATCTTTTTCTTTTAAGGATGAGTTTATCTAGTTTACAATTTAGTCTCAGAAATCAATTTCCGACTTATAACGAAATGTGTAGACTTTTTTGAGTTAACGTATATAAAATTAAACATTTTTATGAACTCTTTCTTTTTGTGTTGGCTTTGTCTTTCTATTTGATTCAAGATAGATGGAATTTGTTAGGATTTGGATTAGTTCTGCATGGTCTTTCATCCTTCTTCTATTGTGAAATTTGACTTGCTTCATATTTTCTTATATCAACGTACATAGAAATGCAATTTTTACTAGACGTATTGCCTTAGAACATATTAATTGTAATTAAAATACATTTTTCAATCTTTTTCTGTTAAGGATGAGTTTATCTAGTTTACAATTTAGTCTCAGAAATCAATTTCCGACTTATAACGAAATGTGTAGACTTTTTTGAGTTAACATATAAAATTAATCATTTTTATGAACTCTTTCTTTTTGTGTTAGCTTTGTCTTTCTGTTTGATTCAAGATAGATGAAATTTGTTAGGATTTGGATTAGTTCTGCATGGTCTTTCATCCTTCTTCTATTGTGAAATTTGACTTCCTTCATATTTTCTTGAATCAACGTACATAGAAATGTAATTTTTACTAGACGTATTGCCTTGGAACATATTAATTGTAATTACAATACATTTTTCAAACTTTTTCTGTTAAGAATGAGTTTATCTAGTTTACAATTTTGTCTCAGAAATCAATTTCTGACTTATAACGAAATGTGTATACTTTTTTGAGTTAACGTATATAAAATTAAACATTTTTATGAACTCTTTCTTTTTGTGTTGGCTTTATCTTTCTATTTGATTCAAGATAGATGGAATTTGTTAGGATTTGGATTAGTTCTGCATGGTCTTTCATCCTTCTTAAATTGTGAAATTTGACTTGCTTCATATTTTCTTATATCAACGTACATAGAAATGCAATTTTTACTAGACGTATTGCCTTAGAACATATTATTTGTAATTACAATACATTTTTCAATCTTTTTATGTTAAGGATGAGTTTATCTAGTTTACAATTTTTTCTCAGAAATCAATTTATGACTTACAAAGAAGTGTGTAGACTTTTTTGAGTTAACGTATATTAAATTCAACATTTTTATGATCTCTTTCTTTTTGTGTTGGCTTTGTCTTTCTATTTGATTCAAGATAGATGAAATTTGTTAGGATTTGGATTAGTTCTGCATGGTCTTTAATCCTACTTCTATTGTTAAATTTGACTTCCTTCATATTTTCTTGAATCAACGTACATAGAAATGCAATTTTTACTAGACGTTTTGCCTTAGAACATATTAAATGTAATTACAATACATTTTTTCAAACTTTTTCTGTTAAAGATGAGTTTATCTGGTTTACAATTTTGTCTCAGAAATCAATTTCCGACTTATAACGAAATGTGTAGACTTTTTTGAGTTAACGTATATTAAATTCAACATTTTTATGATCTCTTTCTTTTTGTGCTGGCTTTGTCTTTCCATTTGATTCAAGATAGATGAAATTTGTTAGGATTTGGATTAGTTCTGCATGGTCTTTCATCCTTCTTCTATTGTGAAATATGACTTGCTTCATATTTTCGTGAATCAACGTACATAGAAATGCAATTTTTACTAGACGTTTTGCCTTAGAACATATTAATTGTAATGACAATACATTTTTTGAAACTTTTTCTGTTAAAGATGAGTTTATCTGGTTTACAATTTTGTCTCAGAAATCAATTTCCGACTTATAACGAAATGTGTAGACTTTTTTGAGTTAATGTATATTAAATTCAACATGTTTATGATCTCTTTCTTTTTGTGATGGCTTTGTCTTTCTATTTGATTCAAGATAGATGAAATTTGTTAGGATTTGGATTAGTTCTGCATGGTGTTTCATCCTTCTTCTATTGTGAAATTTGACTTCCTTCATATTTTCTTGAATCAACGTACATAGAAATGTAATTTTTACTAGACGTATTGCCTTGGAACATATTAATTGTAATTACAATACATTTTTCAAACTTTTTCTGTTAAGAATGAGTTTATCTGGTTTACAATTTTGTCTCAGAAATCAATTTCCGACTTATAACGAAATGTGTAGACTTTTTTGAGTTAACGTATATTAAATCCAACATTTTTATGAACTCTTTCTCTTTGTGTTGGCTTTGTTTTTCTTTTTGATTCAAGATAGATGAAATTTTTTAGGATTTGGATTAGTTCTGCATGGTATTTCATCCTTCGTCTACTGTGAAATTTGACTTGCTTCATATTTTCTTGAATCAACGTACATAGAAACGCAATTTTTACTAGACGTATTGCCTTAGAACATATTGTTTGTAATTACATTACACTTCTCAAAATTTTTTAAGTAAAGATGAGTTTATCTAGTTTACAATTTTGTCTCAGAAATCAATTTCTGACTTATAACGAAATGTGTAGACTTTTTTGAGTTAACGTATATAAAATTAAACATTTTTATGAACTCTTTGTTTTTGTGTTGGCTTTATCTTTCTATTTGATTCAAGATAGATGGAATTTGTTAGGATTTGGATTAGTTCTGCATGGTCTTTCATCCTTCTTTTATTGTGAAATTTGACTTGCTTCATATTTTCTTATATCAACGTACATAGAAATGCAATTTTTACTAGACCTATTGCCTTAGAACATATTAATTGTAATTACAATACATTTTTCAATCTTTTTCTTTTAAGGATGAGTTTATCTAGTTTACAATTTAGTCTCAGAAATCAATTTCCGACTTATAACGAAATGTGTAAACTTTTTTGAGTTAACGTATATAAAATTAAACATTTTTATGAACTCTTTCTTTTTGTGTTGGCTTTGTTTTTCTATTTGATTCAAGATAGATGGAATTTGTTAGGATTTGGATTAGTTCTGCATGGTCTTTCATCCTTCTTCTATTTTGAAATTTGACTTGCTTCATATTTTCTTATATCAACGTACATAAAAATGCAATTTTTACTAGACGTATTGCCTTAGAACATATTAATTGTAATTACACTACATTTTTTCAAACTTTTTCTGTTAAAGATGAGTTTATCTGGTTTACAATTTTGTCTCAGAAATCAATTTCCGACTTATAATGAAATGTGTAGACTTTTTTGAGTTAACGTATATTAAATTCAACATTTTTATGATCTCTTTCTTTTTGTGCTGGCTTTGTCTTTCTATTTGATTCAAGATAGATGAAATTTGTTAGGATTTGGATTAGTTCTGCATGGTCTTTCAAATTTCTTCTATTGAGAAATTTGATTTCCTTCATATTTTCTTGAATCAACGTACATAGAAATGCAATTTTTACTAGACGTATTGCCTTGGAACATATTAATTGTAATTACAATACATTTTTCAAACTTTTTCTGTTAAAGATGAGTTTATCTAGTTTACAAATTAGTCTCAGAAATCAATTTCCAACTTATAAAGAAATGTGTAGACTTTTTTGAGTTAACGTATATAAAATTCAACATTTTTATGAACTCTTTCTTTTTATGTTGGCTTTGTCTTTCTATTTGATTCAAGATAAATGAAATTTGTTAGGATTTAGATTAGTTCTGCATGGTCTTTCATCTTTCTTCTATTGTGAAATTTGACTTTCTTCATATTTTCTTGAATCAACGTACATAGAAATGCAATTTTTACTAGACGTATTGCCTTAGAACATATTAATTGTAATTACAATACATTTTTCAAACTTTTTCTGTTAAGGATGAGTTTATCTAGTTTACAATTTAGTCTCAGAAATCAATTTCCGACTTATAACAAAATGTGTAGACTTTTTTGAGTTAACGTATATTAAATTCAACATTTTTATGATCTCTTTCTTTTTGTGCTGGCTTTGTCTTTCTATTTGATTCAAGATAGATGAAATTTGTTAGGATTTGGATTAGTTCTGCATGGTCTTTCATCCTTCTTATATTGTGAAATTTGACTTCCTTCATATTTTCTTGAATCAACGTACATAGAAATGCAATTTTTACTAGACGTATTGACTTAGAACATATTAATTGTAATTACATTACATTTCTCAAAATTTTTAAAGTAAAGATGAGTTTATCTAGTTTACAATTTTGTCTCAGAAATCAATTTCTGAATTATAACGAAATGTGTATACTTTTTTGAGTTAACGTATATAAAATTAAACATTTTTATGAACTCTTTCTTTTTGTGTTGGCTTTATCTTTCTATTTGATTCAAGATAGATGGAATTTGTTAGGATTTGGATTAGTTCTGCATGGTCTTTCATCCTTCTTCTATTGTGAAATTTGACTTGCTTCATATTTTCTTATATCAACGTACATAGAAATGCAATTTTCACTAGACGTATTGCCTTAGAACATATTAATTGTAATTACAATACATTTTTCAATCTTTTTCTGTTAAGGATGAGTTTATCTAGTTTACAATTTAGTCTCATAAATCAATTTCTGACTTATAAAGAAGTGTGTAGACTTTTTTGAGTTAACGTATATTAAATTCAACATTTTTATGATCTCTTTCTTTTTGTGCTGGCTTTGTCTTTCTATTTGATTCAAGATAGATTAAATTTGTTAGGATTTGGATTAGTTCTGCATGGTCTTTCATCCTTCTTCTATTGTGAAATTTGACTTCCTTCATATTTTCTTGAATCAACGTACATAGAAATGCAATTTTTACTAGACGTTTTGCCTTAGAACATATTAAATGTAATTACAATACATTTTTTCAAACTTTTTCTGTTAAAGATGAGTTTATCTGGTTTACAATTTTGTCTCAGAAATCAATTTCCGACTTATAACGAAATGTGTAGACTTTTTTGAGTTAACGTATATTAAATTCAACATTTTTATGATCTCTTTCTTTTTGTGCTGGCTTTGTCTTTCTATTTGATTCAAGATAGATGAAATTTGTTAGGATTTGGATTAGTTCTGCTTGGTCTTTCATCCTTCTTCTATTTTGAAATTTGACTTGCTTCATATTTTCTAATATCAACGTACATAAAAATGCAATTTTTACTAGACGTATTGCCTTAGAACATATTAATTGTAATTATAATACATTTTTTAAACTTTTTCTGTTAAGGATGAGTTTATCTAGTTTACAATTTAGTCTCAGAAATCAATTTCCAACGTATAACGAAATGTGTAGACTTTTCTGAGTTAACGTATATTAAATTCAACATTTTTATGATCTCTTTCTTTTTGTGCTGGATTTGTCTTTCTATTTGATTCAAGATAGATGAAACTTGTTAGGATTTGGATTAGTTCTGCATGGTCTTTCATCCTTCTTCTATTGTGAAATTTGACTTCCTTCATATTTTCTTGAATCAACGTACATAGAAATGCAATTTTTACTAGACGTTTTGCCTTATAACATATTAATTGTAATTACAATACATTTTTCAAACTTTTTCTGTTAAGGATGAGTTTATCTAGTTTACAATTTAGTCTCAGAAATCAATTTCCGACTTATAACAAAATGTGTAGACTTTTTTGAGTTAACGTATATTAAATTCAACATTTTTATGATCTCTTTCTTTTTGTGCTGGCTTTGTCTTTCTATTTGATTCAAGATAGATGAAATTTGTTAGGATTTGGATTAGTTCTGCATGGTCTTTCATCCTTCTTATATTGTGAAATTTGACTTCCTTCATATTTTCTTGAATCAACGTACATAGAAATGCAATTTTTACTAGACGTATTGACTTAGAACATATTAATTGTAATTACATTACATTTCTCAAAATTTTTAAAGTAAAGATGAGTTTATCTAGTTTACAATTTTGTCTCAGAAATCAATTTCTGAATTATAACGAAATGTGTATACTTTTTTGAGTTAACGTATATAAAATTAAACATTTTTATGAACTCTTTCTTTTTGTGTTGGCTTTATCTTTCTATTTGATTCAAGATAGATGGAATTTGTTAGGATTTGGATTAGTTCTGCATGGTCTTTCATCCTTCTTCTATTGTGAAATTTGACTTGCTTCATATTTTCTTATATCAACGTACATAGAAATGCAATTTTCACTAGACGTATTGCCTTAGAACATATTAATTGTAATTACAATACATTTTTCAATCTTTTTCTGTTAAGGATGAGTTTATCTAGTTTACAATTTAGTCTCATAAATCAATTTCTGACTTATAAAGAAGTGTGTAGACTTTTTTGAGTTAACGTATATTAAATTCAACATTTTTATGATCTCTTTCTTTTTGTGCTGGCTTTGTCTTTCTATTTGATTCAAGATAGATTAAATTTGTTAGGATTTGGATTAGTTCTGCATGGTCTTTCATCCTTCTTCTATTGTGAAATTTGACTTGCTTCATATTTTCTTATATCAACGTACATAGAAATGCAATTCTTACTAGATGTATTGCCTTAGAACATATTAATTGTAATTATAATACATTTTTCAAACTTTTTCTGTTAAGGATGAGTTTATCTAGTTTACAATTTAGTCTCAGAAATCAATTTCCGACTTATAACGAAATGTGTAAACTTTTTTGAGTTAACGTATATTAAATTAAACATTTTTATGATCTCTTTCTTTTTGTGCTGGATTTGTCTTTTTATTTGATTCAAGATAGATGAAATTTGTTAGGATTTGGATTAGTTATGCATGGTCTTTCATCCTTCTTCTATTGTGAAATTTGACTTCCCTCATATTTTCTTGAATCAACGTACATAGAAATGCAATTTTTACTAGACGTTTTGCCTTAGAACATATTAATTGTAATTACAATACATTTTTTCAAACTTTTTCTGTTAAAGATGAGTTTATCTGGTTTACAATTTTGTCTCAGAAATCAATTTCCGACTTATAACGAAATGTGTAGACTTTTTGGAGTTAACGTATATTAAATTCAACATTTTTATGATCTCTTTCTTTTTGTGATGGCTTTGTGTTTCTATTTGATTCAAGATAGATGAAATTTGTTAAGATTTGGACTAGTTCTGCATGGTCTTTCATCCTTCTTCTATTGTGAAATTTGACTTCCTTCATATTTTCTTGAATCAACGTACATAGAAATGTAATTTTTACCAGACGTATTGCCTTGGAACATATTAATTGTAATTACAATACATTTTTCAAACTTTTTCTGTTAAGGATGAGTTTATCTAGTTTACAATTTAGTCTCAGAAATCAATTTCCGACTTATAACGAAGTGTATAGACTTTTTTGAGTTAATGTATATTAAATTCAACATTTTTATGAACTCTTTCTCTTTGTGTTGGCTTTGTCTTTCTATTTGATTCAAGATAGATGAAATTTGTTAGGATTTGGATGAGTTCTGCATGGGATTTCATCCTTCTTCTATTGTGAAATATGACTTGCTTCATATTTTCGTGAATCAACGTACATAGAAATGCAATTTTTACTAGACGTATTGCCTTAGAACATATTAATTGTAATTACATTACATTTCTCAAACTTTTTCTGTTAAAGATGAGTTTATCTAGTTTACAATTTTGTCTCAGAAATCAATTTCTGACTTATAACGAAATGTGTAGACTTTTTTTACTTAACGTATATTAAATCCAACATTTTTATGAACTCTTTCTCTTTGTGTTGGCTTTGTTTTTTTTTTTGATTCAAGATAGATGAAATTTTTTAGGATTTGGATTAGTTCTGCATGGTATTTCATCCTTCGTCTATTGTGAAATTTGACTTGCTTCATATTTTCTTGAATCAACGTACATAGAAATGCAATTTTTACTAGACGTATTGCCTTATAACATATTAATTGTAATTACATTTCTCAAACTTTCTTAAGTAAAGATGAATTTATCTAGTTTACAATTTTGTCTCAGAAATCAATTTCTGACTTATAACGAAATGTGTAGACTTTTTTGAGTTAACGTATATAAAATTAAACATTTTTATGAACTCTTTCTTTTTGTGTTGGCTTTATCTTTCTATTTGATTCAAGATAGATGGAATTTGTTAGGATTTGGATTAGTTCTGCATGGTCTTTCATCCTTTTATTGTGAAATTTGACTTCTTCATATTTTCTTGAATCAACGTACATAGAAATGCAATTTTTACTAGACGTTTTGCCTTAGAACATATTAATTGTAATTACAATAAATTTTTCAAACTTTTTCTGTTAAGGATGAGTTTATCTAGTTTACAATTTAGTCTCAGAAACCAATTTCCGACTTATAACGAAATGTGTAGACTTTTTTGAGTTAACGTATATTAAATTCAACATTTTTATGATCTCTTTCTTTTTGTGCTGGCTTTGTCTTTCTATTTGATTCAAGATAGATGAAATTTGTTAGGATTTGGATTAGTTCTGCATGGTCTTTCATCCTTCTTATATTGTGAAATTTGACTTCCTTCATATTTTCTTGAATCAACGTACATAGAAATGCAGTTTTTACTAGACGTATCGCCTTAAAACATATTAATTGTAATTACAATACATTTTTCAAATTTTTTTGTTAAAGATGAGTTTATCTGGTTTACAATTTTGTCTCAGAAATCAATTTCCGACTTATAACGAAATGTGTAGACTTTTTGGAGTTAACGTATATTAAATTCAACATTTTTATGATCTCTTTCTTTTTGTGCTGGGTTTGTGTTTCTATTTGATTCAAGATAGATGAAATTTGTTAGGATTTGGATTAGTTCTGCATGGTCTTTCATCCCTCTTCTATTGTGAAATTTGACTTCCTTCATATTTTCTTGAATCAACGTACATAGAAATGCAATTTTTACTAGACGTTTTGCCTTATAACATATTAATTGTCATTACAATACATTTTTCAAACTTTTTCTGTTAAGGATGAGTTTATCTAGTTTACAATTTAGTCTCAGAAATCAATTTCCGACTTATAACAAAATGTGTAGACTTTTTTGAGTTAACGTATATTAAATTCAACATTTTTATGATCTCTTTCTTTTTGTGCTGGCTTTGTCTTTCTATTCGATTCAAGATAGATGAAATTTGTTAGGATTTGGATTAGTTATGCATGGTCTTTCATCCTTCTTATATTGTGAAATTTGACTTCCTTCATATTTTCTTGAATCAACGTACATAGAAATGCAATTTTTACTAGACGTATTGACTTAGAACATATTAATTGTAATTACATTACATTTCTCAAACTTTTTAAAGTAAAGATGAGTTTATCTAGTTTACAATTTTGTCTCAGAAATCAATTTCTGAATTATAACGAAATGTGTATACTTTTTTGAGTTAACGTATATAAAATTAAACATTTTTATGAACTCTTTCTTTTTGTGTTGGCTTTATCTTTCTATTTGATTCAAGATAGATGGAATTTGTTAGGATTTGGATTAGTTCTGCATGGTCTTTCATCCTTCTTCTATTGTGAAATTTGACTTGCTTCATATTTTCTTATATCAACGTACATAGAAATGCAATTTTTACTAGACGTATTGCCTTAGAACATATTAATTGTAATTACAATACATTTTTCAATCTTTTTCTGTTAAGGATGAGTTTATCTAGTTTACAATTTAGTCTCAGAAATCAGTTTCTGACTTATAAAGAAGTGTGTAGACTTTTTTGAGTTAACGTATATTAAATTCAACATTTTTATGATCTCTTTCTTTTTGTGCTGGCTTTGTCTTTCTATTTGATTCAAGATAGATTAAATTTGTCAGGATTTGGATTAGTTCTGCATGGTCTTTCATCCTTCTTCTATTGTGAAATTTGACTTGCTTCATATTTTCTTATATCAACGTACATAGAAATGCAATTCTTACTAGATGTATTGCCTTAGAACATATTAATTGTAATTATAATACATTTTTCAAACTTTTTCTGTTAAGGATGAGTTTATCTAGTTTACAATTTAGTCTCAGAAATCAATTTCCGACTTATAACGAAATGTGTAAACTTTTTTGAGTTAACGTATATTAAATTAAACATTTTTATGATCTCTTTCTTTTTGTGCTGGATTTGTCTTTTTATTTGATTCAAGATAGATGAAATTTGTTAGGATTTGGATTAGTTATGCATGGTCTTTCATCCTTCTTCTATTGTGAAATTTGACTTCCCTCATATTTTCTTGAATCAACGTACATAGAAATGCAATTTTTACTAGACGTTTTGCCTTAGAACATATTAATTGTAATTACAATACATTTTTTCAAACTTTTTCTGTTAAAGATGAGTTTATCTGGTTTACAATTTTGTCTCAGAAATCAATTTCCGACTTATAACGAAATGTGTAGACTTTTTGGAGTTAACGTATATTAAATTCAACATTTTTATGATCTCTTTCTTTTTGTGATGGCTTTGTGTTTCTATTTGATTCAAGATAGATGAAATTTGTTAAGATTTGGACTAGTTCTGCATGGTCTTTCATCCTTCTTCTATTGTGAAATTTGACTTCCTTCATATTTTCTTGAATCAACGTACATAGAAATGTAATTTTTACCAGACGTATTGCCTTGGAACATATTAATTGTAATTACAATACATTTTTCAAACTTTTTCTGTTAAGGATGAGTTTATCTAGTTTACAATTTAGTCTCAGAAATCAATTTCCGACTTATAACGAAGTGTATAGACTTTTTTGAGTTAATGTATATTAAATTCAACATTTTTATGAACTCTTTCTCTTTGTGTTGGCTTTGTCTTTCTATTTGATTCAAGATAGATGAAATTTGTTAGGATTTGGATGAGTTCTGCATGGGATTTCATCCTTCTTCTATTGTGAAATATGACTTGCTTCATATTTTCGTGAATCAACGTACATAGAAATGCAATTTTTACTAGACGTATTGCCTTAGAACATATTAATTGTAATTACATTACATTTCTCAAACTTTTTCTGTTAAAGATGAGTTTATCTAGTTTACAATTTTGTCTCAGAAATCAATTTCTGACTTATAACGAAATGTGTAGACTTTTTTTACTTAACGTATATTAAATCCAACATTTTTATGAACTCTTTCTCTTTGTGTTGGCTTTGTTTTTTTTTTGATTCAAGATATATGAAATTTTTTAGGATTTGGATTAGTTCTGCATGGTATTTCATCCTTCGTCTATTGTGAAATTTGACTTGCTTCATATTTTCTTGAATCAACGTACATAGAAATGCAATTTTTACTAGACGTATTGCCTTAGAACATATTAATTGTAATTACATTTCTCAAACTTTCTTATGTAAAGATGAATTTATCTAGTTTACAATTTTGTCTCAGAAATCAATTTCTGACTTATAACGAAATGTGTAGACTTTTTTGAGTTAACGTATATAAAATTAAACATTTTTATGAACTCTTTCTTTTTGTGTTGGCTCTATCTTTCTATTTGATACAAGATAGATGGAATTTGTTAGGATTTGGATTAGTTCTGCATGGTCTTTCATCCTTCTATTGTGAAATTTGACTTCCTTCATATTTTCTTGAATCAACGTACATAGAAATGCAATTTTTACTAGACGTTTTGCCTTAGAACATATTAATTGTAATTACAATAAATTTTTCAAACTTTTTCTGTTAAGGATGAGTTTATCTAGTTTACAATTTAGTCTCAGAAATCAATTTCCAACTTATAACGAAATGTGTAGACTTTTTTGAGTTAACGTATATTAAATTCAACATTTTTATGATCTCTTTCTTTTTGTGCTGGCTTTGTCTTTCTATTTGATTCAAGATAGATGAAATTTGTTAGGATTTGGACTAGTTATGCATGGTCTTTCATCCTTCTTATATTGTGAAATTTGACTTCCTTCATATTTTCTTGAATCAACGTACATAGAAATGTAATTTTTACTAGACGTATCGCCTTAAAACATATTAATTGTAATTACAATACATTTTTCAAACTTTTTCTGTTAAGGATGAGTTTATCTAGTTTACAATTTAGTCTCAGAAATCAATTTCTGACTTATAAAGAAGTGTGTAGACTTTTTTGAGTTAACGTATATTAAATTCAACATTTTTATGATCTCTTTCTTTTTGTGCTGGCTTTGTGTTTCTATTTGATTCAAGATAGATGAAATTTGTTAGGATTTGGATTAGTTCTGCATGGTCTTTCATCCTTCTTCTATTGTGAAATTTGATTTCCCTTCATATTTTCTTGAAGCAACGTACATAGAAATGCAATTTTTACTAGACGTATTGCCTTGGACCATATTAATTGTAATTACAATACATTTTTCAAACTTTTTCTGTTAAAGATGAGGTTATCTAGTTTAGAATTTAGTCTCAGAAATCAATTTCCGACTTATAACGAAGTGTGTAGACTTTTTTGAGTTAACGTATATTAAATTTAACGTTTTTATGATCTCTTTCTTATTGTGCTGGCTTTGTCTTTCTATTTGATTCAAGATAGATGAAATTTGTTAGGATTTGGATTAGTTCTGCATGGTCTTTCATCCTTCTTCTATTGTGAAATTTGACTTCCTTCATATTTTCTTGAATCAACGTACATAAAAATGGAATTTTTACTAGACGTATTTCCTTGGAACATATTAATTGTAATTACAATACATTTTTCAAACTTTTTCTGTTAAAGATGAGTTTATCTAGTTTATAATTTAGTCTCTGAAATCATTTTCCGACTTATAACGAAGTGTGCAGACTTTTTTGAGTTAACGTATATTAAATTCAACATTTTTATGAACTCTTTCTCTTTGTGTTGGCTTTGTCTTTCTATTTGATTCAAGATAGATGAAATTTGTTAGGATTTGGATTAGTTCTGCATGGTATTTCATCCTTCTTCTATTATGAAATATGACTTGCTTCATATTTTCTTGAATCAACGTACATAGAAATGCAATTTTTACTAGACGTATTGCCTTAGAACATATTAATTGTAATTACATTACATTTCTCAAACTTTTTCAATTAAAGATGAGTTTATCTAGTTTACAATTTTGTATCAGAAATCAATTTCTGACTTATAACGAAATGTGTAGACTTTTTTTAATTAACGTATATTAAATCTAACATTTTTATGAACTATTTCTCTTTGTGTTGGCTTTGTACTTCTATTTGATTCAAGATAGATGAAATTTTTTAGGATTTGGATTAGTTCTGCATGGTATTTCATCCTTCGTCTACATATTTTCTTGAATCAATGTACATAGAAATGCAATTTTTACTAGACGTATTGCCTTAGAACATATTAATTGTAATTACATTACATTTCTCAAACTTTTTTAAGTAAAGATGAGTTTATCAAGTTTACAATTTTGTCTCAGAAATCAATTTCTGACTTATAACGAAATGTATAGACTTTTTTGAGTTAACGTATATAAAATTAAACATTTTTATGAACTCTTTCTTTTTGTGTTGGCTTTGTCTTTCTATTTGATTCAAGATAGATGGAATTTGTTAGGATTTGGATTAGTTCTGCATGGTCTTTCATCCTTCTTCTATTGTGAAATTTGACTTGCTTCATATTTTCTTATATCAACGTACATAGAAATGCAATTTTTACTAGACGTATTGCCTTAGAACATATTAATTGTAATTAAAATACATTTTTCAATCTTTTTCTCTTAAGGATGAGTTTATCTAGTTTACAATTTAGTCTCAGAAATCAATTTCCGACTTATAACGAAATGTGTAAACTTTTTTGAGTTAACGCATATTAAATTAAACATTTTTATGATCTCTTTCTTTTTGTGCTGGATTTGTCTTTCTATTTGATTCAAGATAGATGAAATTTGTTAGGATTTGGATTAGTTCTGCATGGTCTTTCATCCTTCTTCTATTGTGAAATTTGACTTCCCTCATATTTTCTTGAATCAACGTACATAGAAATGCAATTTTTACTAGACGTTTTGCCTTAGAACATATTAATTGTAATTACAATACATTTTTTCAAACTTTTTCTGTTAAAGATGAGTTTATCTGGTTTACAATTTTGTCTCAGAAATCAATTTCCGACTTATAACGAAATGTGTAGACTTTTTGGAGTTAACGTATATTAAATTCAACATTTTTATGATCTCTTTCTTTTTGTGCTGGCTTTGTGTTTCTATTTGATTCAAGATAGATGAAATTTGTTAGGATTTGGATTAGTTCTGCATGGTCTTTCATCCTTCATCTATTGTGAAATTTGACTTCCTTCATATTTTCTTGAATCAACGTACATAGAAATGTAATTTTTACTAGACGTATTGCCTTGGAACATATTAATTGTAATTACAATACATTTTTCAAACTTTTTCTGTTAAGGATGAGTTTATCTAGTTTACAATTTAGTCTCAGAAATCAATTTCCGACTTATAACGAAGTGTATAGACTTTTTTGAGTTAATTTATATTAAATTGAACATTTTTATGAATTCTTTCTCTTTGTGTTGGCTTTGTCTTTCTATTTGATTCAAGATAGATGAAATTTGTTAGGATTTGGATGAGTTTTGCATGGTATTTCATCCTTCTTCTATTGTGAAATATGACTTGCTTCATATTTTCGTGAATCAACGTACATAGAAATGCAATTTTTACTAGACATATTGCCTTAGAACATATTAATTGTAATTACATTACATTTCTCAAACTTTTTCTGTTAAAGATGAGTTTATCAAGTTTACAATTTTGTCTCAGAAATCAATTTCTGACTTATAACGAAATGTGTAGACTTTTTTTACTTAACGTATATTAAATCCAACATTTTTAAGAACTCTTTCTCTTTGTGTTGGCTTTGTTTTTTTTTTGATTCAAGATAGATGAAATTTTTTAGGATTTGGATTAGTTCTGCAT
Source organism: Papaver somniferum (assembly GCF_003573695.1). Taxonomy (NCBI): domain Eukaryota; kingdom Viridiplantae; phylum Streptophyta; class Magnoliopsida; order Ranunculales; family Papaveraceae; genus Papaver; species Papaver somniferum. Next base: position 1,672,335 of record NW_020649082.1, read on the forward strand.
GGTATTTCATCCTTCGTCTATTGTGAAATTTGACTTGCTTCATATTTTCTTGAATCAACGTACATAGAAATGCAATTTTTACTAGACGTATTGCCTTAGAACATATTAATTGTAATTACATTTCTCAAACTTTCTTAAGTAAAGATGAATTTATCTAGTTTACAATTTTGTCTCAGAAATCAATTTCTGACTTATAACGAAATGTGTAGACTTTTTTGAGTTAACGTATATAAAATTAAACATTTTTATGAACTCTTTCTTTTTGTGTTGGCTCTATCTTTCTATTTGATTCAAGATAGATGGAATTTGTTAGGATTTGGATTAGTTCTGCATGGTCTTTCATCCTTCTATTGTGAAATTTGACTTCCTTCATATTTTCTTGAATCAACGTACATAGAAATGCAATTTTTACTAGACGTTTTGCCTTAGAACATATTAATTGTAATTACAATAAATTTTTCAAACTTTTTCTGTTAAGGATGAGTTTATCTAGTTTACAATTTAGTCTCAGAAATCAATTTCCGACTTATAACGAAATGTGTAGACTTTTTTGAGTTAACGTATATTAAATTCAACATTTTTATGATCTCTTTCTTTTTGTGCTGGCTTTGTCTTTCTATTTGATTCAAGATAGATGAAATTTGTTAGGATTTGGATTAGTTCTGCATGGTCTTTCATCCTTCTTCTATTGTGAAATTTGACTTCCTTCATATTTTCTTGAATCAACGTACATAGAAATGTAATTTTTACCAGACGTATTGCCTTGGAACATATTAATTGTAATTACAATACATTTTTCAAACTTTTTCTGTTAAGGATGAGTTTATCTAGTTTACAATTTAGTCTCAGAAATCAATTTCCGACTTATAACGAAGTGTATAGACTTTTTTGAGTTAATGTATATTAAATTCAACATTTTTATGAACTCTTTCTCTTTGTGTTGGCTTTGTCTTTCTATTTGATTCAAGATAGATGAAATTTGTTAGGATTTGGATGAGTTCTGCATGGGATTTCATCCTTCTTCTATTGTGAAATATGACTTGCTTCATATTTTCGTGAATCAACGTACATAGAAATGCAATTTTTACTAGACGTATTGCCTTAGAACATATTAATTGTAATTACATTACATTTCTCAAACTTTTTCTGTTAAAGATGAGTTTATCTAGTTTACAATTTTGTCTCAGAAATCAATTTCTGACTTATAACGAAATGTGTAGACTTTTTTTACTTAACGTATATTAAATCCAACATTTTTATGAACTCTTTCTCTTTGTGTTGGCTTTGTTTTTTTTTTTGATTCAAGATAGATGAAATTTTTTAGGATTTGGATTAGTTCTGCATGGTATTTCATCCTTCGTCTATTGTGAAATTTGACTTGCTTCATATTTTCTTGAATCAACGTACATAGAAATGCAATTTTTACTAGACGTATTGCCTTATAACATATTAATTGTAATTACATTTCTCAAACTTTCTTAAGTAAAGATGAATTTATCTAGTTTACAATTTTGTCTCAGAAATCAATTTCTGACTTATAACGAAATGTGTAGACTTTTTTGAGTTAACGTATATTAAATTCAACATTTTTATGATCTCTTTCTTTTTGTGCTGGCTTTGTGTTTCTATTTGATTCAAGATAGATGAAATTTGTTAGGATTTGGATTAGTTCTGCATGGTCTTTCATCCTTCTTCTATTGTGAAATTTGATTTCCCTTCATATATTCTTGAAGCAACGTACATAGAAATGCAATTTTTACTAGACGTATTGCCTTGGACCATATTAATTGTAATTACAATACATTTTTCAAACTTTTTCTGTTAAAGATGAGGTTATCTAGTTTAGAATTTAGTCTCAGAAATCAATTTCCGACTTATAACGAAGTGTGTAGACTTTTTTGAGTTAACGTATATTAAATTTAACGTTTTTATGATCTCTTTCTTATTGTGCTGGCTTTGTCTTTCTATTTGATTCAAGATAGATGAAATTTGTTAGGATTTGGATTAGTTCTGCATGGTATTTCATCCTTCTTCTATTGTGAAATTTGACTTCCTTCATATTTTCTTGAATCAACGTACATAGAAATGCAATTTTTACTAGACGTATTGCCTTAGAACATATTAATTGTAATTACAATACATTTTTCAAACTTTTTCTGTTCAAGATGAGTTTATCTAGTTTATAATTTAGTCTCAGAAATCAATTTCCGACTTATAACGAAATGTGTAGACTTTTTTGAGTTAACGTATATAAAATTCAACATTTTTATGAACTCTTTCTTTTTGTGTTGGATTTCTCTTTCTGTTTGATTCAAGATAGATGAAATTTGTTAGGATTTGGATTAGTTCTTCATGGTCTTTCATCCTTCTTCTATTGTGAAATTTGACTTCCTTCATATTTTCTTGAATCAACGTACATAGAAATGCAATTTTTACTTGACGTATTGCCTTAGAACATATTAATTGTAATTACAATACATTTTTCAAACTTTTTCTGTTAAAGATGAGTTTATCTAGTTTACAATTTAGTCTCAGAAATCAATTTCCGACTTATAACGAAATGCGTAGACTTTTTTGAGTTAACTTATATAAAATTCAACATTTTTATGAACTCTTTCTTTTTGTGTTGGATTTGTATTTCTATATGATTCAAGATAGATGAAATTTGTTAGGATTTGGGTTAGTTCTGCATGGTCTTTCATCGTTCTTCTATTGTGAAATTTGACTTCCTTCATATTTTCTTGAATCAACGTACATAGAAATGCAATTTTGACTAGACATATTGCTTTAGAACATATTAATTTTAATTACAATACATTTTTCAAACTTTTTTTTGTCAAAGATGAGTTTATCTAGTTTACAATTTAGTCTCAGAAATCAATTTCCGACTTATAACGAAGTGTGAAGACTTTTTTGAGTTAACGTATATTAAATTCAATATTTTTATGAACTCTTTGTTTTTGTGTTGGATTTGTCTTTCTATTTGATTCAAGATATATGAAATTTGTTAGGATTTGGATTAGTTTTGCATGGTCTTTCATCCTTTTCTATTGTGAAATTTGACTTCCTTCATATTTACTTGAATCAACGTACATAGAAATGCAATTTTTACTAGACGTATTGCCTTAGAACATATTAATTGTAATTACAATACATTTTTCAAACTTTTTCTGTTAAAGATGAGTTTATCTAGTTTACAATTTAGTCTCAAAAATCAATTTCCGACTTATAACGAAATGTGTAGACTTTTTAGAGTTAACGTATATAAAATTCAACATTCTAATGAACTCTTTCTTTTTGTGTTGGCTTTGTCTTTCTATCTGATTCAAGATAGATGAAATTTGTTAGGATTTGGATTAGTTTTGCATGGTCTTTCATCCTTTTCTATTGTGAAATTTGACTTCCTTCATATTTTCTTGAATCAACGTACATAGAAATGCAATTTTTACTAGACGTATTGCCTTAGAACATATTAATTGTAATTACAATACATTTTTCAAACTTTTTTTGTTAAAGACGAGTTTATCTAGTTTACAATTTAGTCTCAAAAATCAATTTCCGACTTATAACGAAATGTGTAGACTTTTTTGAGTTAACGTGTATAAAATTCAACATTCTTATGAACTCTTTCTTTTTGTGTTGGCTTTATCTTTCTATTTGATTCAAGATAGATGAAATTTGTTAGGATTTGGATTAGTTCTGCTTGGTCTTTCATCCTTCTTCTATTGTGAAATTTGACTTCCTTCATATTTTCTTGAATCAACGTACATAGAAATGCAATTTTTAGTAGACGTAATGCCTTAGAACATATTATTTGTGATTACAATACATTTTTCAAACTTTTTCAGTTAAAGATGAGTAATCAATTTCCGACTTATAACGAAGTGTGTACACTTTTTTGAGTTAACGTATATTAAATTCAACATTTTTATGAACTCTTTCTTTTTGTGTTGGCTTTGTCTTTCTATTTGATTCAAGATAGATGAAATTTGTTAGGATTTGGATTAGTTTTGCATGGTCTTTCATCCTTTTCTATTGTGAAATTTGACTTCCTTCATATTTTCTTGAATCAACGTACATAGAAATGCAATTTTTACTAGACGTATTTCCTTAGAACATATTAATTGTAATTACAATACATTTTTCAAACTTTTTCTGTTAAAGATGAGTTTATCTAGTTTACAATTTAGTCTCAGAAATCAATTTCCGACTTATAACGAAGTGTGTAGACTTTTTTGAGTTAACGTATATTAAATTCAACGTTTTTATGATCTCTTTCTTATTGTGCTGGCTTTGTATTTCTATTTGATTCAAGATAGATGAAATTTGTTAGGATTTGGATTAGTTCTGCATGGTCTTTCATCCTTCTTCTATTGTGAAATTTGACTTCCTTCATATTTTCTTGAATCAACGTACATAGAAATGTAATTTTTACTAGACGTATTGCCTTGGAACATATTAATTGTAATTACAATACATTTTTCAAACTTTTTCTGTTAAGGATGAGTTTATCTAGTTTACAATTTAGTCTCAGAAATCAATTTCCGACTTATAAGGAAGTTTGTAGACTTTTTTGAGTTAACGTATATTAAATTCAACATTTTTATGAACTCTTTCTCTTTGTGTTGGCTTTGTATTTCTATTTGATTCAAGATAGATGAAATTTGTTAGGATTCGGATTAGTTCTGCATGGTCTTTCATCCTTCTTCTATTGTGAAATTTTACTTGCTTCATATTTTCTTGAATCAACGTACATAGAAATGCAATTTTTACTAGACGTATTGCCTTAGAACATATTAATTTTAATTACATTACATTTGTCAAACTTTTTCTATTAAATATGAGTTTATCTAGTTTACAATTTTTTCTCAGAAATCAACTTCTGACTTATAACGAATTGTGTAGACTTTTTTGAGTTAACGTATATAAAATTCAACATTTTTATGAACTCTTTCTTTTTGTGTTGGCTTTGTCTTTCTATTTGATTCAAGATAGATGGAATTTGTTAGGATTTGTATTAGTTCTGCATGGTCTTTCATCCTTCTACTATTGTGAAATTTTGCTTGCTTCATATTTTCTTATATCAACGTACATAAAAATGCAATTTTTACTAGACGTATTGCCTTAGAACATACTAATTGTAATTAGAATACATTTTTCAAACTTTTTCTGTTAAGGATGAGTTTATCTAGTTTACAATTTAGTCACAAAAATCAATTTCCGACTTATAACGAAATGTGTAGACTTTTTTGAGTTAACGTATATTAAATTCAACATTTTTATAAACTCTTTGTCTTTGGGTTGGCTTTGTCTTTCAATTTGATTCAAGATAGATGAAATTTGTTAGGATTTGGATTAGTTCTGCATGGTATTTCATCCTTCTTCTATTGTGAAATTTGACTTGCTTCATATTTTCTTGAATCAACGTACATAGAAATGCAATTTTTACTAGACTTATTGCCTTAGAACATATTAATTGTAATTACATTACATTTCTCAAACTTTTTTAAGTAAAGATGAGTTTATCAAGTTTACAATTTTGTCTCAGAAATCAATTTCTGACTTATAACGAAATGTATAGACTTTTTTGAGTTAACATATATAAAATTAAACATTTTTATGAACTCTTTCATTTTGTGTTGGCTTTGTCTTTCTATTTGATTCAAGATAGATGGAATTTGTTAGGATTTGGATTAGTTCTGCATGGTCTTTCATCCTTCTTCTATTGTGAAATTTGACTTGCTTCATATTTTCTTATATCAACGTACATAGAAATGCAATTTTTACTAGACGTATTGCCTTAGAACATATTAATTGTAATTAAAATACATTTTTCAATCTTTTTCTGTTAAGGATGAGTTTATCTAGTTTACAATTTAGTCTCAGAAATCAATTTCCGACTTATAACGAAATGTGTAGACTTTTTTGAATTAACGTATATTAAATTCAACATTTTTATAAATTCTTTGTCTTTGTGTTGGCTTTTTCTTTCTATTTGATTCAAGATAGATGAAATTTGTTAGGATTTGGATTAGTTCTACATGGTATTTCATCCTTCTTCTATTGTGAAAATTTGACTTGCTTCATATTTTCTTGAATCAACGTACATAGAATAGCAATTTTTACTAGACTTATTGCCTTAGAACATATTAATTGTAATTACATTACATTTCTCAAACTTTTTCTGTTAAAGATGAGTTTATCTGGTTTACAATTTTGTCTCAGAAATCAATTTCTGACTTGTAACGAAATGTATAGACTTTTTTGAGTTAACGTATATAAAATTAAACATTTTTATGAACTCTTTCTTTTTGTGTTGGCTTTGTCTTTCTATTTGATTCAAGATAGATGGAATTTGTTAGGATTTGGATTAGTTCTGCATGGTCTTTCATCCTTCTTCTATTGTGAAATTTGACTTGCTTCATATTTTCTTATATCGACGTACATAGAAATGCAATTTTTACTAGACGTATTGCCTTAGAACATATTAATTGTAATTAAAATACATTTTTCAATCTTTTTCTGTTAAGGATGAGTTTATCTAGTTTACAATTTAGTCTCAGAAATCAATTTCCGACTTATAACGAAATGTGTAGACTTTTTTGAGTTAACGTATATTAAATTCAACATTTTTATGATCTCTTTCTTTTTGTGTTGGCTTTGTCTTTCTATTTGATTTAAGATAGATGGAATTTGTTAGGATTTGGATTAGTTCTGCATGGTATTTCATCCTTCTTCTATTGTGAAATTTGACTTCCTTCATATTTTCTTGAATCAACGTACATAGAAATGTAATTTGCTAGACGTATTGCCTTGGAACATATTAATTGTAATTACAATACCTTTTTCAAACTTTTTCTGTTAAAGATGAGTTTATCTAGTTTACAATTTAGTCTCAGAAATCAATTTCCGACATATAACGAAGTGTGTAGACTTTTTTGAATTAATGTATATTAAATTCAACATTTTTATAAACTCTTTGTCTTTGTGTTGGCTTTTTCTTTCTATTTGATTCAAGATAGATGAAATTTGTTAGGATTTGGATTAGTTCTGCATGGTATTTCATCCTTCTTCTATTGTGAAAATTTGACTTGCTTCATATTTTCTTGAATCAACGTACATAGAATAGCAATTTTTACTAGACTTATTGCCTTAGAACATATTAATTGTAATTACATTACATTTCTCAAACTTTTTCTGTTAAAGATGAGTTTATCTGGTTTACAATTTTGTCTCAGAAATCATTTCTGACTTATAACGAAGTGTGTAGACTTTTTTGAGTTAACGCATATTAAATTCAACATTTTTATGATCTCTTTCTTTTTGTGCTGGCTTTGTCTTTCTATTTGATTCAAGATAGATGAAGTTTATTAGGATTTGGATTAGTTCTGCATGGTCTTTCATCCTTCTTCTATTGTGAAATTTGATTTCCTTCATATTTTCTTGAATCAACGTACATAGAAATGCAATTTTAACTAGACGTATTGCCTTGGACCATATTAATTGTAATTACAATACATTTTTCAAACTTTTTCTGTTAAAGATGAGGTTATGTAATTTACAATTTAGTCTGAGAAATCAATTTCCGACTTATAACGAAGTGTGTAGACTTTTTTGAGTTAACGTATATTAAATTCAACGTTTTTATGATCTCTTTCTTATTGTGCTGGCTTTGTATTTCTATTTGATTCAAGATAGATGAAATTTGTTAGGATTTGGATTAGTTCTGCATGGTCTTTCATCCTTCTTCTATTGTGAAATTTGACTTGCTTCATATTTTCTTGAATCAACGTACATAGAAATGTAATTTTTACTAGACGTATTGCCTTGGAACATATTAATTGTAATTACAATACATTTTTCAAACTTTTTCTGTTAAAGATGAGTTTATCTAGTTTACAATTTAGTCTCAGAAATCAATTTCTGACTTATAACGAAGTGTGTAGACTTTTTAGAGTTAACGTATATTAAATTCAACATTTTTATAAACTCTTTGTCTTTGTGTTGGATTTGTCTTTCAATTTAATTCAAGATAGATGAAATTTGTTAGGATTTGGATTAGTTCTGCATGGTATTTCATCCTTCTTCTATTGTGAAATTTGACTTGCTTCATATTTTCTTGAATCAACGTACATAGAAATGCAATTTTTACTAGACTTATTGCCTTAGAACATATTAATTGTAATTACATTACATTTCTCAAACTTTTTCTGTTAAAGATGAGTTTATCTGGTTTACAATTTTGTCTCAGAAATCAATTTCTGACTTATAACGTAGTGTGTAGACTTTTTTGAGTTAACGTATATTAAATTCAACATTTTTATGATCTCTTTCTTTTTGTGCTGGCTTTGTCTTTCTATTTGATAAAAGATAGATGAAATTTGTTAGGATTTGGATTAGTTCTGCCTGGTTTTTCGTCCTTCTTCTATTGTGAAATTTGATTTCCTTCATATTTTCTTGAATCAACGTACATAGAAATGCAATTTTTACTAGACGTATTGCCTTGGACCATATTAATTGTAATTACAATACATTTTTCAAACTTTTTCTGTTAAAGATGAGGTTATCTAGTTTACAATTTAGTCTCAGAAATCAATTTCCGACTTATAACGAAGTGTGTAGACTTTTTTGAGTTAACGTATATTAAATTCAACGTTTTTATGATCTCTTTCTTATTGTGCTGGCTTTGTATTTCTATTTGATTCAAGATAGATGAAATTTGTTAGGATTTGGATTAGTTCTGCATGGTCTTTCATCCTTCTTCTATTGTGAAATATGACTTGCTTCATATTTTCGTGAATCAACGTACATAGAAATGCAATTTTTACTAGACGTATTGCCTTAGAACATATTAATTGTAATTACATTACATTTCTCAAACTTTTTCTGTTTAAGATGAGTTTATCTAGTTTACAATTTTGTCTCAGAAATCAATTTCTGACTTATAACGAAATGTGTAGACTTTTTTTACTTAACGTATATTAAATCCAACATTTCTATGAACTCTTTCTCTTTGTGTTGGCTTTTTTTTTTTTGATTCAAGATAGATGAAATTTTTTAGGATTTGGATTAGTTCTGCAAGGTATTTCATCCTTCGTCTATTGTGAAATTTGACTTGCTTCATATTTTCTTGAATCAACGTACATAGAAATGCAATTTTTACTAGACGTATTGCCTTAGAACATATTAATTGTAATTACATTTCTCAAACTTTCTTAAGTAAAGATGAGTTTGTCTAGTTTACAATTTTGTCTCAGAAATCAATTTCTGACTTATAACGAAATGTGTAGACCTTTTTGAGTTAACGTATATAAAATTAAACATTTTTATGATCTCTTTCTTTTTGTGCTGGCTTTGTCTTTCTATTTGATTCAAGATAGATGAAATTTGTTAGGATTTGGATTAGTTATGTATGGTCTTTCATCCTTCTTTTATTGTGAAATTTGACTTGCTTCATATTTTCTTATATCAACGTACATAGAAATGCAATTTTTACTAGACGTATTGTCTTAGAACATATTAATTGTAATTACAATACATTTTTCAATTTTTTCTGTTAAGGATGAGTTTATCTAGTTTACAATTTAGTCTCAGAAATCAATTTCCGACTTATAACGAAATGTGTAGACTTTTTTGAGTTAACGTATATAAAATTAAACATTTTTATGAACTCTTTCTTTTTGTGTTGGCTTTGTCTTTCTATTTGATTCAAGATAGATGAAATTTGTTAGGATTTGGATTAGTTCTGCATGGTCTTTCATCCTTCTTCTATTGTGAAATTTGACTTGCTTCATATTTTCTTGAATCAACGTACATAGAAATGTAATTTTTACTAGACGTATTGCCTTGGAACATATTAATTGTAATTACAATACATTTTTCAAACTTTTTCTGTTAAAGATGAGTTTATCTAGTTTACAATTTAGTCTCAGAAATCAATTTCTGACTTATAACGAAGTGTGTAGACTTTTTAGAGTTAACGTATATTAAATTCAACATTTTTATAAACTCTTTGTCTTTGTGTTGGATTTGTCTTTCAATTTAATTCAAGATAGATGAAATTTGTTAGGATTTGGATTAGTTCTGCATGGTATTTCATCCTTCTTCTATTGTGAAATTTGACTTGCTTCATATTTTCTTGAATCAACGTACATAGAAATGCAATTTTTACTAGACTTATTGCCTTAGAACATATTAATTGTAATTACATTACATTTCTCAAACTTTTTCTGTTAAAGATGAGTTTATCTGGTTTACAATTTTGTCTCAGAAATCAATTTCTGACTTATAACGTAGTGTGTAGACTTTTTTGAGTTAACGTATATTAAATTCAACATTTTTATGATCTCTTTCTTTTTGTGCTGGCTTTGTCTTTCTATTTGATAAAAGATAGATGAAATTTGTTAGGATTTGGATTAGTTCTGCCTGGTTTTTCGTCCTTCTTCTATTGTGAAATTTGATTTCCTTCATATTTTCTTGAATCAACGTACATAGAAATGCAATTTTTACTAGACGTATTGCCTTGGACCATATTAATTGTAATTACAATACATTTTTCAAACTTTTTCTGTTAAAGATGAGGTTATCTAGTTTACAATTTAGTCTCAAAAATCAATTTCCGACTTATAACGAAGTGTGTAGACTTTTTTGAGTTAACGTATATTAAATTCAACGTTTTTATGATCTCTTTCTTATTGTGCTGGCTTTGTATTTCTATTTGATTCAAGATAGATGAAATTTGTTAGGATTTGGATTAGTTCTGCATGGTCTTTCATCCTTCTTCTATTGTGAAATTTGACTTCCTTCATATTTTCTTGAATCAACGTACATAGAAATGTAATTTTTACTAGACGTATTGCCTTGGAACATATTAATTGTAATTACAATACATTTTTCAAACTTTTTCTGTTAAGGATGAGTTCATCTAGTTTACAATTTAGTCTCAGAAATCAATTTCCGACTTATAAGGAAGTTTGTAGACTTTTTTGAGTTAACGTATATTAAATTCAACATTTTTATGAACTCTTTCTCTTTGTGTTGGCTTTGTATTTCTATTTGATTCAAGATAGATGAAATTTGTTAGGATTCGGATTAGTTCTGCATGGTCTTTCATCCTTCTTCTATTGTGAAATTTTACTTGCTTCATATTTTCTTGAATCAACGTACATAGAAATGCAATTTTTACTAGACGTATTGCCTTAGAACATATTAATTTTAATTACATTACATTTGTCAAACTTTTTCTATTAAATATGAGTTTATCTAGTTTACAATTTTTTCTCAGAAATCAACTTCTGACTTATAACGAATTGTGTAGACTTTTTTGAGTTAACGTATATAAAATTCAACATTTTTATGAACTCTTTCTTTTTGTGTTGGCTTTGTCTTTCTATTTGATTCAAGATAGATGGAATTTGTTAGGATTTGTATTAGTTCTGCATGGTCTTTCATCCTTCTACTATTGTGAAATTTTGCTTGCTTCATATTTTCTTATATTAACGTACATAAAAATGCAATTTTTACTAGACGTATTGCCTTAGAACATACTAATTGTAATTAGAATACATTTTTCAAACTTTTTCTGTTAAGGATGAGTTTATCTAGTTTACAATTTAGTCACAAAAATCAATTTCCGACTTATAACGAAATGTGTAGACTTTTTTGAGTTAACGTATATTAAATTCAACATTTTTATGATCTCTATCTTTTTGTGCTGGATTTGTCTTTCTATTTGATTCAAGATAGATGAAATTTGTTAGGATTTGGATTAGTTCTGCATGGTATTTCATCCTTCTTCTATTGTGAAATTTGACTTGCTTCATATTTTCTTGAATCAATGTACATAGAAATGCAATTTTTACTAGACGTATCGCCTTAGAACATATTAATTGTAATTACATTACATTTCTCAAACTTTTTTAAGTAAAGATGAGTTTATCAAGTTTACAATTTTGTCTCAGAAATCAATTTCTGACTTATAACGAAATGTATAGACTTTTTTGAGTTAACATATATAAAATTAAACATTTTTATGAACTCTTTCATTTTGTGTTGGCTTTGTCTTTCTATTTGATTCAAGATAGATGGAATTTGTTAGGATTTGGATTAGTTCTGCATGGTCTTTCATCCTTCTTCTATTGTGAAATTTGACTTGCTTCATATTTTCTTATATCAACGTACATAGAAATGCAATTTTTACTAGACGTATTGCCTTAGAACATATTAATTGTAATTAAAATACATTTTTCAATCTTTTTCTGTTAAGGATGAGTTTATCTAGTTTACAATTTAGTCTCAGAAATCAATTTCCGACTTATAACGAAATGTGTAGACTTTTTTGAATTAACGTATATTAAATTCAACATTTTTATAAATTCTTTGTCTTTGTGTTGGCTTTTTCTTTCTATTTGATTCAAGATAGATGAAATTTGTTAGGATTTGGATTAGTTCTACATGGTATTTCATCCTTCTTCTATTGTGAAAATTTGACTTGCTTCATATTTTCTTGAATCAACGTACATAGAATAGCAATTTTTACTAGACTTATTGCCTTAGAACTTATTAATTGTAATTACATTACATTTCTCAAACTTTTTCTGTTAAAGATGAGTTTATCTGGTTTACAATTTTGTCTCAGAAATCAATTTCTGACTTATAACGAAGTGTGTAGACTTTTTTGAGTTAACGTATATTAAATTCAACATTTTTATGATCTCTTTCTTTTTGTGCTGGCTTTGTCTTTCTATTTGATTCAAGATAGATGAAATTATTTAGGATTTGGATTAGTTCTGCATGGTCTTTCATCCTTCTTCTATTGTGAAATTTGATTTCCTTCATATTTTCTTGAATCAACGTACATAGAAATGCAATTTTAACTAGACGTATTGCCTTGGACCATATTAATTGTAATTACAATACATTTTTCAAACTTTTTCTGTTAAAGATGAGGTTATGTAATTTACAATTTAGTCTGAGAAATCAATTTCCGACTTATAACGAAGTGTGTAGACTTTTTTGAGTTAACGTATATTAAATTCAACGTTTTTATGATCTCTTTCTTATTGTGCTGGCTTTGTATTTCTATTTGATTCAAGATAGATGAAATTTGTTAGGATTTGGATTAGTTCTGCATGGTCTTTCATCCTTCTTCTATTGTGAAATTTGACTTGCTTCATATTTTCTTGAATCAACGTACATAGAAATGTAATTTTTACTAGACGTATTGCCTTGGAACATATTAATTGTAATTACAATACATTTTTCAAACTTTTTCTGTTAAAGATGAGTTTATCTAGTTTACAATTTAGTCTCAGAAATCAATTTCTGACTTATAACGAAGTGTGTAGACTTTTTAGAGTTAACGTATATTAAATTCAACATTTTTATAAACTCTTTGTCTTTGTGTTGGATTTGTCTTTCAATTTAATTCAAGATAGATGAAATTTGTTAGGATTTGGATTAGTTCTGCATGGTATTTCATCCTTCTTCTATTGTGAAATTTGACTTGCTTCATATTTTCTTGAATCAACGTACATAGAAATGCAATTTTTACTAGACTTATTGCCTTAGAACATATTAATTGTAATTACATTACATTTCTCAAACTTTTTCTGTTAAAGATGAGTTTATCTGGTTTACAATTTTGTCTCAGAAATCAATTTCTGACTTATAACGAAGTGTGTGGACTTTTTTGAGTTAACGTATATTAAATTCAACATTTTTATGATCTCTTTCTTTTTGTGCTGGCTTTGTCTTTCTATTTGATTCAAGATAGATGAAATTTGTTAGGATTTGGATTAGTTCTGCATGGTCTTTCATCCTTCTTCTATTGTGAAATTTGATTTCCTTCATATTTTCTTGAATCAACGTACATAGAAATGCAATTTTTACTAGACGTATTGCCTTGGACCATATTAATTGTAATTGCAATACATTTCTCAAACTTTTTCTGTTAAAGATGAGTTTATTTGGTTTACAATTTTGTCTGAGAAATCAATTTCGGACTTATAACGAAGTGTGTAGACTTTTTTGAGTTAACGTATATTAAATTCAACATTTTTATGATCTCTTTCTTTTTGTGCTGGCTTTGTCTTTCTATTTGATTCAAGATAGATGAAATTTGTTAGGATTTGGATTAGTTCTGCATGGTCTTTCATCCTTCTTCTATTGTGACATTTGACTTCCTTCATATTTTCTTGAATCAACGTACATAGAAATGCAATTTTTACGAGACGTATTGCCTTGGAACATATTAATTGTAATTACAATACATTTTTCAAACTTTTTCTGTTAAAGATGAGTTTATCTAGTTTACAATTTAGTCTCAAAAATCAATTTCCGACTTATAACGAAGTGTGTAGACTTTTTTGAGTTAACGTATATTAAATTCAACATTTTTATGAACTCTTTGTCTTTGTGTTGGCTTTGTATTTCTATTTGATTCAAGATAAATGAAATTTGTTAGGATTTGGATTAGTTCTACATGGTATTTCATCCTTCTTCTATTGTGAAATTTGACTTGCTTCATATTTTCTTGAATCAACGTACATAGAAATGCAATTTTTACTAGACTTATTGCCTTAGAACATATTAATTGTAATTACATTACATTTCTCAAACTTTTTCTGTTAAAGATGAGTTTATCTGGTTTACAATTTTGTCTCAGAAATCAATTTCTGACTTATAACGAAGTGTGTGGACTTTTTTGAGTTAACGTATATTAAATTCAACATTTTTATGATCTCTTTCTTTTTGTGCTGGCTTTGTCTTTCTATTTGATTCAAGATAGATGAAATTTGTTAGGATTTGGATTAGTTCTGCATGGTCTTTCATCCTTCTTCTATTGTGAAATTTGACTTGCTTCATATTTTCTTGAATCAACGTACATAGAAATGTAATTTTTACTAGACGTATTGCCTTGGAACATATTAATTGTAATTACAATACATTTTTCAAACTTTTTCTGTTAAAGATGAGTTTATCTAGTTTACAATTTAGTCTCAGAAATCAATTTCCGACTTATAACGAAGTGTGTAGACTTTTTTGAGTTAACGTATATTAAATTCAACGTTTTTATGATCTCTTTCTTATTGTGCTGGCTTTGTATTTCTATTTGATTCAAGATAGATGAAATTTGTTAGGATTTGGATTAGTTCTGCATGGTCTTTCATCCTTCTTCTATTGTGAAATTTGACTTCCTTCATATTTTCTTGAATCAACGTACATAGAAATGCAATTTTTACTTGACGTATTGCCTTAGAACATATTGATTGTAATTACAATAAATTTTTCAAACTTTTTCTGTTAAAGATGAGTTTATCTAGTTTACAATTTAGTCTCAGAAATCAATTTCCGACTTATAACGAAGTGTGTAGACTTTTTTGAGTTAAAGTATATAAAATTCAACATTTTTATGAACTCTTTGTTTTTGTGTTGGCTTTGTCTTTCTATTTGATTCAACATAGATGAAATTTGTTAGGCTTTGGATTAGTTCTGCATGGTCTTTCATCCTTCTTCTATTGTGAAATTTGACTTGCTTCATATTTTTTGAATCAACGTACATAGAAATGCAATTTTTACTAGACGTATTGCCTTAGAACATATTAATTGTAATTACAATACATTTTTCAAACTTTTTCTGTTAAAGATGAGTCTATCTAGTTTACAATTTAGTCTCAGAAATCAATTTCTGACTTATAACGAAGTGTGTAGACTTTTTTGAGTTAACGTATATTAAATTCAACATTTTTATGAACTCTTTCTTTTTGTGTTGGATTTGTCTTTCTATTTGATTCAAGATAGATGAAATTTGTTAGGATTTGGATTAGTTCTGCATGGTCTTTCATCCTTCTTCTATTGTGAAATTTGACTTCCTTCATATTTTCTTGAATCAACGTACATAGAAATGCAATTTTTACTTGACGTATTGCCTTAAAACATATTGATTGTAATTACAATAAATTTTTCAAACTTTTTCTGTTAAAGATGAGTTTATCTAGTTTACAATTTAGTCTCAGAAATCAATTTCCGACTTATAACGAAGTGTGTAGACTTTTTTGAGTTAACGTATATTAAATTCAACATTTTAATGAACTCTTTATTTTTGTGTTGGATTTGTCTTTCTATTAAATTCAAGATAGATGAAATTTGTTAGGGTTTGGATTAGTTCTGCATGGTCTTTCATCCTTCTTCTATTGTGAAATTTGACTTGCTTCATATTTTCTTGAATCAACGCACATAGAAATGCAATTTTTGCTAGACATATTACCTTAGAATATATTAGTTGTAATTACAATACATTTTTCAAACTTTTTCTGTTAAAGATGAGTCTATCTAGTTTACAATTTAGTCTCAGAAATCAATTTCCGACTTATAACGAAGTGTGTAGACTTTTTTGAGTTAACGTATATTAAATTCAACATTTTTATGAACTCTTTCTTTTTGTGTTGGCTTTGTCTTTCTATTTGATTCAAGATAGATGGAATTTGTTAGGATTTGGATTAGTTCTGCATGGTCTTTCATCCTTCTTCTATTGTGAAATTTGACTTGCTTCATATTTTCTTATATCAACGTACATAGAAATGCAATTTTTACTAGACGTATTGCCTTAGAACATATTAATTGTAATTAAAATACATTTTTCAATCTTTTTCTGTTAAGGATGAGTTTATCTAGTTTACAATTTAGTCTCAGAAATCAATTTCCGACTTATAACGAAATGTGTAGACTTTTTTGAATTAACGTATATTAAATTCAACATTTTTATAAATTCTTTGTCTTTGTGTTGGCTTTTTCTTTCTATTTGATTCAAGATAGATGAAATTTGTTAGGATTTGGATTAGTTCTACATGGTATTTCATCCTTCTTCTATTGTGAAAATTTGACTTGCTTCATATTTTCTTGAATCAACGTACATAGAATAGCAATTTTTACTAGACTTATTGCCTTAGAACTTATTAATTGTAATTACATTACATTTCTCAAACTTTTTCTGTTAAAGATGAGTTTATCTGGTTTACAATTTTGTCTCAGAAATCAATTTCTGACTTATAACGAAGTGTGTAGACTTTTTTGAGTTAACGTATATTAAATTCAACATTTTTATGATCTCTTTCTTTTTGTGCTGGCTTTGTCTTTCTATTTGATTCAAGATAGATGAAATTATTTAGGATTTGGATTAGTTCTGCATGGTCTTTCATCCTTCTTCTATTGTGAAATTTGATTTCCTTCATATTTTCTTGAATCAACGTACATAGAAATGCAATTTTAACTAGACGTATTGCCTTGGACCATATTAATTGTAATTACAATACATTTTTCAAACTTTTTCTGTTAAAGATGAGGTTATGTAATTTACAATTTAGTCTGAGAAATCAATTTCCGACTTATAACGAAGTGTGTAGACTTTTTTGAGTTAACGTATATTAAATTCAACGTTTTTATGATCTCTTTCTTATTGTGCTGGCTTTGTATTTCTATTTGATTCAAGATAGATGAAATTTGTTAGGATTTGGATTAGTTCTGCATGGTCTTTCATCCTTCTTCTATTGTGAAATTTGACTTGCTTCATATTTTCTTGAATCAACGTACATAGAAATGTAATTTTTACTAGACGTATTGCCTTGGAACATATTAATTGTAATTACAATACATTTTTCAAACTTTTTCTGTTAAAGATGAGTTTATCTAGTTTACAATTTAGTCTCAGAAATCAATTTCTGACTTATAACGAAGTGTGTAGACTTTTTAGAGTTAACGTATATTAAATTCAACATTTTTATAAACTCTTTGTCTTTGTGTTGGCTTTGTCTTTCAATTTAATTCAAGATAGATGAAATTTGTTAGGATTTGGATTAGTTCTGCATGGTATTTCATCCTTCTTCTATTGTGAAATTTGACTTGCTTCATATTTTCTTGAATCAACGTACATAGAAATGCAATTTTTACTAGACTTATTGCCTTAAAACATATTAATTGTAATTACATTACATTTCTCAAACTTTTTCTGTTAAAGATGAGTTTATCTGGTTTACAATTTTGTCTCAGAAATCAATTTCTGACTTATAACGTAGTGTGTAGACTTTTTTGAGTTAACGTATATTAAATTCAACATTTTTATGATCTCTTTCTTTTTGTGCTGGCTTTGTCTTTCTATTTGATAAAAGATAGATGAAATTTGTTAGGATTTGGATTAGTTCTGCCTGGTTTTTCGTCCTTCTTCTATTGTGAAATTTGATTTCCTTCATATTTTCTTGAATCAACGTACATAGAAATGCAATTTTTACTAGACGTATTGCCTTGGACCATATTAATTGTAATTACAATACATTTTTCAAACTTTTTCTGTTAAAGATGAGGTTATCTAGTTTACAATTTAGTCTCAAAAATCAATTTCCGACTTATAACGAAGTGTGTAGACTTTTTTGAGTTAACGTATATTAAATTCAACGTTTTTATGATCTCTTTCTTATTGTGCTGGCTTTGTATTTCTATTTGATTCAAGATAGATGAAATTTGTTAGGATTTGGATTAGTTCTGCATGGTCTTTCATCCTTCTTCTATTGTGAAATTTGACTTCCTTCATATTTTCTTGAATCAACGTACATAGAAATGTAATTTTTACTAGACGTATTGCCTTGGAACATATTAATTGTAATTACAATACATTTTTCAAACTTTTTCTGTTAAGGATGAGTTTATCTAGTTTACAATTTAGTCTCAGAAATCAATTTCCGACTTATAACGAAGTGTATAGACTTTTTTGAGTTAATGTATATTAAATTGAACATTTTTATGAACTCTTTCTCTTTGTGTTGGCTTTGTCTTTCTATTTGATTCAAGATAGATGAAATTTTTTAGGATTTGGATGAGTTCTGCATGGTATTTCATCCTTCTTCTATTGTGAAATATGACTTGCTTCATATTTTCGTGAATCAATGTACATAGAAATGCAATTTTTACTAGACGTATTGCCTTAGAACATATTAATTGTAATTACATTACATTTCTCAAACTTTTTCTGTTAAAGATGAGTTTATCTAGTTTACAATTTTGTCTCAGAAATCAATTTCTGACTTATAACGAAATGTGTAGACTTTTTTTACTTAACGTATATTAAATCCAACATTTTTATGAACTCTTTCTCTTTGTGTTGGCTTTGTTTTTTTTTTTGATTCAAGATAGATGAAATTTTTTAGGATTTGGATTAGTTCTGCATGGTATTTCATCCTTCGTCTATTGTGAAATTTGACTTGCTTCATATTTTCTTGAATCAACGTACATAGAAATGCAATTTTTACTAGACGTATTGCCTTATAACATATTAATTGTAATTACATTTCTCAAACTTTCTTAAGTAAAGATGAATTTATCTAGTTTACAATTTTGTCTCAGAAATCAATTTCTGACTTATAACGAAATGTGTAGACTTTTTTGAGTTAACGTATATTAAATTCAACATTTTTATGATCTCTTTCTTTTTGTGCTGGCTTTGTGTTTCTATTTGATTCAAGATAGATGAAATTTGTTAGGATTTGGATTAGTTCTGCATGGTCTTTCATCCTTCTTCTATTGTGAAATTTGATTTCCCTTCATATATTCTTGAAGCAACGTACATAGAAATGCAATTTTTACTAGACGTATTGCCTTAGAACATATTAATTGTAATTACATTACATTTCTCAAACTTTTTTAAGTAAAGATGAGTTTATCAAGTTTACAATTTTGTCTCAGAAATCAATTTCTGACTTATAACGAAATGTATAGACTTTTTTGAGTTAACGTATATAAAATTAAACATTTTTATGAACTCTTTCTTTTTGTGTTGGCTTTGTCTTTCTATTTGATTCAAGATAGAT
This sequence comes from Papaver somniferum, assembly GCF_003573695.1. NCBI lineage: Eukaryota > Viridiplantae > Streptophyta > Magnoliopsida > Ranunculales > Papaveraceae > Papaver > Papaver somniferum. Next base: position 1,692,191 of record NW_020649082.1, read on the forward strand.
GGAATTTGTTAGGATTTGGATTAGTTCTGCATGGTCTTTCATCCTTCTTCTATTGTGAAATTTGACTTGCTTCATATTTTCTTATATCAACGTACATAGAAATGCAATTTTTACTAGACGTATTGCCTTAGAACATATTAATTGTAATTAAAATACATTTTTCAATCTTTTTCTGTTAAGGATGAGTTTATCTAGTTTACAATTTAGTCTCAGAAATCAATTTCCGACTTATAACGAAATGTGTAGACTTTTTTGAGTTAACGTATATTAAATTCAACATTTTTATGATCTCTTTGTTTTTGTGTTGGCTTTGTCTTTCTATTTGATTTAAGATAGATGGAATTTGTTAGGATTTGGATTAGTTCTGCATGGTATTTCATCCTTCTTCTATTGTGAAATTTGACTTCCTTCATATTTTCTTGAATCAACGTACATAGAAATGTAATTTGCTAGACGTATTGCCTTGGAACATATTAATTGTAATTACAATACCTTTTTCAAACTTTTTCTGTTAAAGATGAGTTTATCTAGTTTACAATTTAGTCTCAGAAATCAATTTCCGACATATAACGAAGTGTGTAGACTTTTTTGAATTAATGTATATTAAATTCAACATTTTTATAAACTCTTTGTCTTTGTGTTGGCTTTTTCTTTCTATTTGATTCAAGATAGATGAAATTTGTTAGGATTTGGATTAGTTCTGCATGGTATTTCATCCTTCTTCTATTGTGAAAATTTGACTTGCTTCATATTTTCTTGAATCAACGTACATAGAATAGCAATTTTTACTAGACTTATTGCCTTAGAACATATTAATTGTAATTACATTACATTTCTCAAACTTTTTCTGTTAAAGATGAGTTTATCTGGTTTACAATTTTGTCTCAGAAATCATTTCTGACTTATAACGAAGTGTGTAGACTTTTTTGAGTTAACGCATATTAAATTCAACATTTTTATGATCTCTTTCTTTTTGTGCTGGCTTTGTCTTTCTATTTGATTCAAGATAGATGAAGTTTATTAGGATTTGGATTAGTTCTGCATGGTCTTTCATCCTTCTTCTATTGTGAAATTTGATTTCCTTCATATTTTCTTGAATCAACGTACATAGAAATGCAATTTTAACTAGACGTATTGCCTTGGACCATATTAATTGTAATTACAATACATTTTTCAAACTTTTTCTGTTAAAGATGAGGTTATGTAGTTTACAATTTAGTCTCAGAAATCAATTTCCGACTTATAACGAAGTGTGTAGACTTTTTTGAGTTAACGCATATTAAATTCAACGTTTTTATGATCTCTTTCTTATTGTGCTGGCTTTGTATTTCTATTTGATTCAAGATAGATGAAATTTGTTAGGATTTGGATTAGTTCTGCATGGTCTTTCATCCTTCTTCTATTGTGAAATTTGACTTGCTTCATATTTTCTTGAATCAACGTACATAGAAATGTAATTTTTACTAGACGTATTGCCTTGGAACATATTAATTGTAATTACAATACATTTTTCAAACTTTTTCTGTTAAAGATGAGTTTATCTAGTTTACAATTTAGTCTCAGAAATCAATTTCTGACTTATAACGAAGTGTGTAGACTTTTTAGAGTTAACGTATATTAAATTCAACATTTTTATAAACTCTTTGTCTTTGTGTTGGATTTGTCTTTCAATTTAATTCAAGATAGATGAAATTTGTTAGGATTTGGATTAGTTCTGCATGGTATTTCATCCTTCTTCTATTGTGAAATTTGACTTGCTTCATATTTTCTTGAATCAACGTACATAGAAATGCAATTTTTACTAGACTTATTGCCTTAGAACATATTAATTGTAATTACATTACATTTCTCAAACTTTTTCTGTTAAAGATGAGTTTATCTGGTTTACAATTTTGTCTCAGAAATCAATTTCTGACTTATAACGTAGTGTGTAGACTTTTTTGAGTTAACGTATATTAAATTCAACATTTTTATGATCTCTTTCTTTTTGTGCTGGCTTTGTCTTTCTATTTGATAAAAGATAGATGAAATTTGTTAGGATTTGGATTAGTTCTGCCTGGTTTTTCGTCCTTCTTCTATTGTGAAATTTGATTTCCTTCATATTTTCTTGAATCAACGTACATAGAAATGCAATTTTTACTAGACGTATTGCCTTGGACCATATTAATTGTAATTACAATACATTTTTCAAACTTTTTCTGTTAAAGATGAGGTTATCTAGTTTACAATTTAGTCTCAGAAATCAATTTCCGACTTATAACGAAGTGTGTAGACTTTTTTGAGTTAACGTATATTAAATTCAACGTTTTTATGATCTCTTTCTTATTGTGCTGGCTTTGTATTTCTATTTGATTCAAGATAGATGAAATTTGTTAGGATTTGGATTAGTTCTGCATGGTCTTTCATCCTTCTTCTATTGTGAAATTTGACTTCCTTCATATTTTCTTGAATCAACGTACATAGAAATGTAATTTTTACTAGACGTATTGCCTTGGAACATATTAATTGTAATTACAATACATTTTTCAAACTTTTTCTGTTAAGGATGAGTTTATCTAGTTTACAATTTAGTCTCAGAAATCAATTTCCGACTTCTAAGGAAGTTTGTAGACTTTTTTGAGTTAACGTATATTAAATTCAACATTTTTATGAACTCTTTCTCTTTGTGTTGGCTTTGTATTTCTATTTGATTCAAGATAGATGAAATTTGTTAGGATTCGGATTAGTTCTGCATGGTCTTTCATCCTTCTTCTATTGTGAAATTTTACTTGCTTCATATTTTCTTGAATCAACGTACATAGAAATGCAATTTTTACTAGACGTATTGCCTTAGAACATATTAATTTTAATTACATTACATTTGTCAAACTTTTTCTATTAAATATGAGTTTATCTAGTTTACAATTTTTTCTCAGAAATCAACTTCTGACTTATAACGAATTGTGTAGACTTTTTTGAGTTAACGTATATAAAATTCAACATTTTTATGAACTCTTTCTTTTTGTGTTGGCTTTGTCTTTCTATTTGATTCAAGATAGATGGAATTTGTTAGGATTTGTATTAGTTCTGCATGGTCTTTCATCCTTCTACTATTGTGAAATTTTGCTTGCTTCATATTTTCTTATATCAACGTACATAAAAATGCAATTTTTACTAGACGTATTGCCTTAGAACATACTAATTGTAATTAGAATACATTTTTCAAACTTTTTCTGTTAAGGATGAGTTTATCTAGTTTACAATTTAGTCACAAAAATCAATTTCCGACTTATAACGAAATGTGTAGACTTTTTTGAGTTAACGTATATTAAATTCAACATTTTTATGATCTCTATCTTTTTGTGCTGGATTTGTCTTTCTATTTGATTCAAGATAGATGAAATTTGTTAGGATTTGGATTAGTTCTGCATGGTATTTCATCCTTCTTCTATTGTGAAATTTGACTTGCTTCATATTTTCTTGAATCAACGTACATAGAAATGCAATTTTTACTAGACTTATTGCCTTAGAACATATTAATTGTAATTACATAAATTTCTCAAACTTTTTCTGTTAAGGATGAGGTTATCTAGTTTACAATTTAGTCTCAGAAATCAATTTCCGACTTATAACGAAGTGTGTAGACTTTTTTGAGTTTACGTATATTAAATTCAACATTTTTATGATCTCTTTCTTTTTGTGCTGGCTCTGTCTTTCTATTTGATTCAAGATAGATGAAATTTGTTAGGATTTGGATTAGTTCTGCATGGTCTTTCATCCTTCTTCTATTGTGAAATTTGATTTCCTTCATATTTTCTTGAATCAACGTATATAGAAATGCAATTTTTACTAGACGTATTGCCTTGGACCATATTAATTGTAATTACAATATATTTTTCAAACTTTTTCTGTTAAAGATGAGGTTATCTAGTTTACAATTTAGTCTCAGAAATCAATTTCCGACTTATAACGAAGTGTGTAGACTTTTTTGAGTTAACGTATATTAAATTCAACGTTTTTATGATCTCTTTCTTATTGTGCTGGCTTTGTATTTCTATTTGATTCAAGATAGATGAAATTTGTTAGGATTTGGATTAGTTCTGCATGGTCTTTCATCCTTCTTCTATTGTGAAATATGACTTGCTTCATATTTTCTTATATCAACGTACATAGAAATGCAATTTTTACTAGACGTATTGCCTTAGAACATATTAATTGTAATTAAAATACATTTTTCAATCTTTTTCTGTTAAGGATGAGTTTATCTAGTTTACAATTTAGTCTCAGAAATCAATTTCCGACTTATAACGAAATGTGTAGACTTTTTTGAATTAACGTATATTAAATTCAACATTTTTATAAATTCTTTGTCTTTGTGTTGGCTTTTTCTTTCTATTTGATTCAAGATAGATGAAATTTGTTAGGATTTGGATTAGTTCTACATGGTATTTCATCCTTCTTCTATTGTGAAAATTTGACTTGCTTCATATTTTCTTGAATCAACGTACATAGAATAGCAATTTTTACTAGACTTATTGCCTTAGAACTTATTAATTGTAATTACATTACATTTCTCAAACTTTTTCTGTTAAAGATGAGTTTATCTGGTTTACAATTTTGTCTCAGAAATCAATTTCTGACTTATAACGAAGTGTGTAGACTTTTTTGAGTTAACGTATATTAAATTCAACATTTTTATGATCTCTTTCTTTTTGTGCTGGCTTTGTCTTTCTATTTGATTCAAGATAGATGAAATTATTTAGGATTTGGATTAGTTCTGCATGGTCTTTCATCCTTCTTCTATTGTGAAATTTGATTTCCTTCATATTTTCTTGAATCAACGTACATAGAAATGCAATTTTTACTAGACGTATTGCCTTGGACCATATTAATTGTAATTACAATACATTTTTCAAACTTTTTCTGTTAAAGATGAGGTTATCTAGTTTACAATTTAGTCTCAAAAATCAATTTCCGACTTATAACGAAGTGTGTAGACTTTTTTGAGTTTACGTATATTAAATTCAACATTTTTATGATCTCTTTCTTTTTGTGCTGGCTCTGTCTTTCTATTTGATTCAAGATAGATGAAATTTGTTAGGATTTGGATTAGTTCTGCATGGTCTTCCATCCTTCTTCTATTGTGACATTTGACTTCCTTCATATTTTCTTGAATCAACGTACATAGAAATGCAATTTTTACTAGACGTATTGCCTTTGAACATATTAATTGTAATTACAATACATTTTTCAAACTTTTTCAGTTTAAGATGAGTTTATATAGTTTACAATTTAGTCTCGGAAATCAATTTCCGACTTATAACGAAATGTGTAGACTTTTTTGAGTTAACGTATATAAAATGCAACATTTTTATGAACTCTTTCTTTTTGTGTTGGCTTTGTCTTTCATTTGATTCAAGATAGATGAAATTTGTTAGGATTTGGATTAGTTCTGCATGGTCTTTCATCCTTCTTCTATTGTGAAATTTGACTTGCTTCATATTTTCTTGAATCAACGTACATAGAAATGTAATTTTTACTAGACGTATTGCCTTGGAACATATTAATTGTAATTACAATACATTTTTCAAACTTTTTCTGTTAAAGATGAGTTTATCTAGTTTACAATTTAGTCTCAGAAATCAATTTCTGACTTATAACGAAGTGTGTAGACTTTTTAGAGTTAACGTATATTAAATTCAACATTTTTATAAACTCTTTGTCTTTGTGTTGGATTTGTCTTTCAATTTAATTCAAGATAGATGAAATTTGTTAGGATTTGGATTAGTTCTGCATGGTATTTCATCCTTCTTCTATTGTGAAATTTGACTTGCTTCATATTTTCTTGAATCAACGTACATAGAAATGCAATTTTTACTAGACTTATTGCCTTAGAACATATTAATTGTAATTACATTACATTTCTCAAACTTTTTCTGTTAAAGATGAGTTTATCTGGTTTACAATTTTGTCTCAGAAATCAATTTCTGACTTATAACGTAGTGTGTAGACTTTTTTGAGTTAACGTATATTAAATTCAACATTTTTATGATCTCTTTCTTTTTGTGCTGGCTTTGTCTTTCTATTTGATAAAAGATAGATGAAATTTGTTAGGATTTGGATTAGTTCTGCCTGGTTTTTCGTCCTTCTTCTATTGTGAAATTTGATTTCCTTCATATTTTCTTGAATCAACGTACATAGAAATGCAATTTTTACTAGACGTATTGCCTTGGACCATATTAATTGTAATTACAATACATTTTTCAAACTTTTTCTGTTAAAGATGAGGTTATCTAGTTTACAATTTAGTCTCAGAAATCAATTTCCGACTTATAACGAAGTGTGTAGACTTTTTTGAGTTAACGTATATTAAATTCAACGTTTTTATGATCTCTTTCTTATTGTGCTGGCTTTGTATTTCTATTTGATTCAAGATAGATGAAATTTGTTAGGATTTGGATTAGTTCTGCATGGTCTTTCATCCTTCTTCTATTGTGAAATATGACTTGCTTCATATTTTCGTGAATCAACGTACATAGAAATGCAATTTTTACTAGACGTATTGCCTTAGAACATATTAATTGTAATTACATTACATTTCTCAAACTTTTTCTGTTTAAGATGAGTTTATCTAGTTTACAATTTTGTCTCAGAAATCAATTTCTGACTTATAACGAAATGTGTAGACTTTTTTTACTTAACGTATATTAAATCCAACATTTCTATGAACTCTTTCTCTTTGTGTTGGCTTTTTTTTTTTTGATTCAAGATAGATGAAATTTTTTAGGATTTGGATTAGTTCTGCAAGGTATTTCATCCTTCGTCTATTGTGAAATTTGACTTGCTTCATATTTTCTTGAATCAACGTACATAGAAATGCAATTTTTACTAGACGTATTGCCTTAGAACATATTAATTGTAATTACATTTCTCAAACTTTCTTAAGTAAAGATGAGTTTGTCTAGTTTACAATTTTGTCTCAGAAATCAATTTCTGACTTATAACGAAATGTGTAGACCTTTTTGAGTTAACGTATATAAAATTAAACATTTTTATGATCTCTTTCTTTTTGTGCTGGCTTTGTCTTTCTATTTGATTCAAGATAGATGAAATTTGTTAGGATTTGGATTAGTTATGTATGGTCTTTCATCCTTCTTTTATTGTGAAATTTGACTTGCTTCATATTTTCTTATATCAACGTACATAGAAATGCAATTTTTACTAGACGTATTGTCTTAGAACATATTAATTGTAATTACAATACATTTTTCAATTTTTTCTGTTAAGGATGAGTTTATCTAGTTTACAATTTAGTCTCAGAAATCAATTTCCGACTTATAACGAAATGTGTAGACTTTTTTGAGTTAACGTATATAAAATTAAACATTTTTATGAACTCTTTCTTTTTGTGTTGGCTTTGTCTTTCTATTTGATTCAAGATAGATGGAATCTGTTAGGATTTGGATTAGTTCTGCATGGTCTTTCATCCTTCTTCTATTGTGAAATTTGACTTGCTTCATATTTTCTTATATCAACGTACATAAAAATGCAATTTTTATTAGACGTATTGCCTTAGAACATATTAATTGTAATTATAATACATTTTTCAAACTTTTTATGTTAAGGATGAGTTTATCTAGTTTACAATTTAGTCTCAGAAATCAATTTCCGACTTATAACGAAATGTGTAGACTTTTCTGAGTTAACGTATATTAAATTCAACATTTTTATGATCTCTTTCTTTTTGTGCTGGATTTGTCTTTCTATTTGATTCAAGATAGATGAAATTTGTTAGGATTTGGATTAGTTCTGCATGGTCTTTCATCCTTCGTCTATTGTGAAATTTGACTTCCTTCATATTTTCTTGAATCAACGTACATAGAAATGCAATTTTTACTAGACGTTTTGCCTTAGAACATATTAATTGTAATTACAATACATTTTTCAAATTTTTTCTGTTAAGTATGAGTTTATCTAGTTTACAATTTAGTCTCAGAAATCAATTTCCGACTTATAACGAAATGTGTAGACTTTTTTGAGTTAACGTATATTAAATTCAACATTTTTATGATCTCTTTCTTTTTGTGCTGGCTTTTTCTTTCTATTTGATTCAAGATATATGAAATTTGTTAGGATTTGGATTAGTTCTGCATGGTCTTTCATCCTTCTTATATTGTGAAATTTGACTTCCTTCATATTTTCTTGAATCAACGTACATAGAAATGCAATTTTTACTAGACGTATCGCCTTAAAACATATTCATTGTAATTACAATACATTTTTCAAACTTTTTCTGTTAAGGATGAGTTTATCTAGTTTACAATTTAGTCTCAGAAATCAATTTCTGACTTATAAAGAACTGTGTAGACTTTTTTGAGTTAACGTATATTAAATTCAACATTTTTATGATCTCTTTCTTTTTGTGCTGGCTTTGTCTTTCTATTTGATTCAAGATAGATGAAATTTGTTAGGATTTGGATTAGTTCTGCATGGTCTTTCATCCTTCTTCTATTGTGAAATTTGATTTCCTTCATATTTTCTTGAAGCAACGTACATAGAAATGCAATTTTTACTAGACGTATTGCCTTGGACCATATTAATTGTAATTACAATACATTTTTCAAACTTTTTCTGTTAAAGATGAGGTTATCTAGTTTACAATTTAGTCTCAGAAATCCATTTCCGACTTATAACGAAGTGTGTAGACTTTTTTGAGTTAACGTATATTAAATTTAACGTTTATATGATCTCTTTCTTATTGTGCTGGCTTTGTCTTTCTATTTGATTCAAGATAGATGAAATTTGTTAGGATTTGGATTAGTTCTGCATGGTCTTTCATCCTTCTTCTATTGAGAAATTTGACTTCCTTCATATTTTCTTGAATCAACGTACATAGAAATGTAATTTTTACTTGACGTATTCCCTTGGAACATATTAATTGTAATTACAATACATTTTTCAAACTTTTTCTGTTAAAGATGAGTTTATCTAGTTTACAATTTAGTCTCTGAAATCATTTTCCGACTTATAACGAAGTGTGCAGACTTTTTTGAGTTAACGTATATTAAATTCAACATTTTTATGAACTCTTTCTCTTTGTGTTGGCTTTGTCTTTCTATTTGATTCAAGATAGATGAAATTTGTTAGGATTTCGATTAGTTCTGCATGGTATTTCATCCTTCTTCTATTGTGAAATATGACTTGCTTCATATTTTCTTGAATCAACGTACATAGAAATGCAATTCTTACTAGACGTATTGCCTTAGAACATATTAATTGTAATTACATTACATTTCTCAAACTTTTTCAGTTAAAGATGAGTTTATCTAGTTTACAATTTTGTCTCAGAAATCAATTTCTGACTTATAACGAAATGTGTAGACTTTTTCTAGTTAACGTATATTAAATCCAACATTTTTTATGAACTCTTTGTCTTTGTGTTGGCTTTGTCTTTCTATTTGATTCAAGATAGATGAAATTTTTTAGGATTTGGATTAGTTTTGCATGGTATTTCATCCTTCGTCTATTGTGAAATTTGACTTGCTTCATATTTTCTTGAATCAACGTACATAGAAATGCAATTTTTACTAGACGTATTGCCTTAAAACATATTAATTGTAATTACATTACATTTCTCAAACTTTTTTAAGTAAAGATGAGTTTATCTAGTTTACAATTTTGTCTCAGAAATCAATTTCTGACTTATAACGAAATGTGTAGACTTTTTTGAGTTAACGTATATAAAATTAAACATTTTTATGAACTCTTTCTTTTTGTGTTGGCTTTGTCTTTCTTTTTGATTCAAGATAGATGGAATTTGTTAGGATTTGGATTAGTTCTGCATGGTCTTTCATCCTTCTTCTATTGTGAAATTTGACTTGCTTCATATTTTCTTATATCAACGTACATAAAAATGCAATTTTTACTAGACGTATTGCCTTAGAACATATTAATTGTAATTATAATACATTTTTAAACCTTTTTCTATTAAGGATGAGTTTTCTAGTTTACAATTTAGTCTCAGAAATCAATTTCCGACTTATAACGAAATGTGTAGACTTTACTGAGTTAACGTATATTAAATTCAACATTTTTATGATCTCTTTCTTTTTGTGCTGGATTTGTCTTTCTATTTGATTCAAGATAGATGAAATTTGTTAGGATTTGGATTAGTTCTGCATGGTCTTTCATCCTTCGTCTATTGTGAAATTTGACTTCCATCATATTTTCTTGAATCAACGTACATAGAAATGCAATTTTTTACTAGACGTTTTGCCTTAGAAAAAATAATTGTAATTACAATACATTTTTCAAACTTTTTCTGTTAAGGATGAGTTTATCTAGTTTACAATTTAGTCTCAGAAATCAATTCCCGACTTATAACGAAATGTGTAGACTTTTTTGAATTAACTTATATTAAATTCAACATTTTTATGATCTCTTTCTTTTTGTGCTGGCTTTGTCTTTCTATTTGATTCAAGATAGATTAAATTTGTTAGGATTTGGATTAGT